>NC_044499.1:7506263-7806263 GCF_902362185.1 Chanos chanos
TCTTTTTTTTTTTCTTTTTCGTGGTGGGTTGTTGTTGCACGTAGCAGTAGAGATATGGATTACCACTGTCTGTGTTGTGTTTACAACTGAAGACTCCACATCAACATGTTAATAAAATGCAAAAGGATAAATAAATTAATCAATTTGTACTGACAGAGGAACACAAATACTGATAATCTCTACTAAGGTGGCATTTCTGTTCTTTCTTTCTTAATTTTTTTTCAGCAGTGAACACAAACTCTTAATATTTTCAGTCTTTTTAAGTATTTATATATTTATAAGTATCTATGTTTAAGCACTGAAATGCAGGAGGGTAGCAATACCTCAAATGTATGCTTTGTGGGGAATGTGTTTTCACATTTCCTCATATATTAGATAGTCTCGGATATCACCATCCGTGGGTCAGGTAAGAACAGCACCTCTTTCATTTCTTGCATGTTAAATACAGGGTTCATCATTTAAGCACCTACGTGGTGTGCAATGTGTACTTTCTGATTAATACTCCCTAATTTATAGCTTTGAGCCATAACCACACATATTCCTCTTAGGGATTAGCTATCAGTCCTCTCCATTCAGAACAATAAACTGGAGTTTATGAAGAGAGTCAAAGGGATGGCTACAAATTTTACATCAAAAATAATTAAGCTGTGCTGTTTTGGGAAAACTATTGTTAAAAATTCATTATAGCATCACTTCAAAATAATAGTGGCACTCTTCTTCAATTTTGACAAAATAAATTAATGCACTAAAGACATCCCATTATGCTTACCTGTACATCTTTCAAATATTTTTATACTGAGGATTAGAAAGAGAAGGCCAAAGGGAGGGAGCTGGTCTATATTACCCATGCAGTGCTTGAATAAATTTAAAATGGTAGAATAATATCTCCAGCAACTTTTTTTAAATGATTAATTTCATGAATTTGGAATTGTTTGTTGCTAAAGCGTGTGTAGAGCAAGTGTTCCTACTGACGTCTTGACTGTGTTGAATTGTTTGGAATCTGAAACATTTCCAGATCTATTCCTCTGGTCCCCCACTGTCTCAGCATCGTCAATTCAGTTCTGCCACTAGCAGAACATGGTCACACCAGAGCAAGCAGAAAATCGCTCGAAGGTCAGTCAATGAAATTACATTCATAGCATCTGAGTATTTGTATGCATAGTGGTCTGCTTGATACAAAGTTGTATAGTCACCATTACGTGGACATTAAAATAAAAACAAATTGCATCAGGTCAGTATGGAGTCAATGGATTGATGGAGGTGTGACAGAAAAATGATTGTTCAGATACAACTCTTAGTTTGATTCAAATTCTGATCATGTCATGCCCTCCATACAGACAGACATGAATGACTGAAATCTGTGTTTCTGGTCACATAGTGAATCTAAATTAAGCAATATGTACAATTAATAGTTATATTCAGTCTTGATATAATAATGCAAATATTTCACACTTTCAACTTTAACATTGTATGTTAGACTATCAGTGTTTCAGGCTCAAAATATCAGATATTCATTCATAGTTGCCCTAAACATTTTGACAGTCCAAGCAGGTGTAACCACATAGCACAGTCAAACATTTTTAATTTCACTGATAAGAGGTTGTGGTATTTTATTGTCTAGTCTTTCACAGAACATATTGAGTGAGGTTTTTGTACAGCATCTCAGTGACCTTGTATCACTGGGCTCCTATTCTCAGAGCACAGCAGTAAAGAGCTGTATCTGTTAGAGTTACTGTCTTAATAGTGAGTTGAGTAGATGAATCAGTTGCAGTTGATTCAAAGTGAGGGTCAGGGGTATCACTGGACCCACTCCATGATTTTGCTCCTTTATACAGTAAATACTGAGGTGTTCTGTTAGGATACTGTCTGTACCAGTAAAGTAGAATATTCTGACTGCCTGTTTGATATGAGCATCTCAGTGTTACAGAATCTTCTTCTTCAGTAAATTTAGATTTGCTGTCTTCTGGTTCAATTTGATCCTGTGCAAATATTCCTGCAAGAGAAAATGAGCATGTGTTGTCAGCTGAGGGCTGCTTGAATATTCTCACACAATCAACACAAATATATTTAACTT
Organism: Chanos chanos; assembly: GCF_902362185.1. Lineage (NCBI taxonomy): Eukaryota > Metazoa > Chordata > Actinopteri > Gonorynchiformes > Chanidae > Chanos > Chanos chanos. Next base: position 7,508,338 of record NC_044499.1, read on the forward strand.
GTATTCTTCTCAAAGTAACTCAAAGCTTTTCATTCAAAATATTATATTGTCTATCAAAATCCCCCTTAAAGTTACCCAGTGCTATGAAGAGGGTCAGTAGTAATGATTTCTCCATTTGTCAAGCGCAGATCTGATGTGTTTTTACATTCAAAGTGCTCTGAGGCATTAGTGTTTGTGTTGTTCAGTTTCTCTGAAATGTCTCACTTTATGAAACACCCACTCAGGAAGTTACTGAATGCTGTTAGAAACATTAAAGCATTTCCAGGGCCAGGGTCCTTTAGTGTGGAGTTTGCATGTTCTCCCTGTGTCTGGTTGGGTTTCCTCTGGTAGCTCCAGTTTGCCCCCACTGTTACAGAAGACATGCACACCAGGTGAATTGGAGATACTAAATGAGCTCTTGAATGTGTTTGTCTGTGTGTCTGCCCTGTGACGGACTGGTGACCCGTCCAGGGTGTTTCCCAGTCTTTTGCCCAATGAGTGTTGGGATAGGCTCCAGCACCCGCCAAGACCCTAATTAGGATAAGCAGCTTACATAATAAATGAGTGAGAGCAGAGACTTGAGTTGAATTCAAGCCACTTGTACTAATCACATCACTTTTTAAGAGAATAAGGTTTCCTGGAGAGATGAGGTCAACGGTGTTTTTCATATAGAAACTAGAAGCTCCAACTTCACCACTCCCTTATTCTTGGTGAGAAAACTGCTTTTGCTGTGACAGAATACCTGCACATGTTTTCCCTTCTCTTCCCCTAAATTTTTATTTTGTGTGATTTTTCAGGGTAAACGATCGAAAATCTCCAGTCACATTCCTTTCCCATTTTTTGGCTGATAGCTCCGAGTTTTCTTTTGAGGTGCAGAATCCCAGATGAGGAATAATTGTGTTCACCCTCCTCTGCTTCATACAGCTACTGTCTCATATAGGGTAGAGAACACTGACTGCAACAACATTTCCTATTTTGGTCAATCCATGAGCAGAGAGACACTGATCTTGAATAATCTAAGCCTGCGTGTTGAGTCATCACTTCAGCCCTGTGTATTTTATGCCACTCCTCTAACGCACAAGCACACACAAACACACGTGCATGCACGCATACACTCGTGTAAGCACAGCAAGTAAGAAATGAGAACAAAGAATATTAAAATGTTTCTTTCTTTTCTGCTTTGGCTAAGTAAGAAGACTGCATAAAATATGTATCAAAAATATGTATTAAAATATGTATTTTCCCGATCTACCACTGTTTAGCAAGGATAGAACTTAGATTTTTTAAAAATGTGGCAACCAATCTTTTTCTTTTAGAACTGAATCTGAAATCTGAAAATAACTGTAAATTTTGCTTCACAAAGTTTCAGTAATTCATTGTAATTCAGTGATTTTCATAAATTGAGTTTAAAAAGGAAAAGACAAAAGAAATGAAAAAAAAAAATGTGGCTCAAACAAGGTATACTCAAAATCTTAAAAATATAACACTTCATTTAGGTGAATAAATCTACAGTAGAGTTATGTACAGCTGTATAATACACAGTGTAAAAAATACACAGATCAAAATGGCATCTCAACTAGTGATATACAGCAGCAAGCACAGAGTCAGAGTCGAATGTTTCCTTCACTTTAAGGGAGTGCTAAAGGATTTTGGCTTGATCAGACAGCACCCTCCTTTGGCTAAACCCTGAATTGTTTTTCAGAAAAATGTACCAGAAGCTGCTGGCATGGTACAAACTACGCATGTAAAAGCAATGCACATCTTCCTATTTTCAATGATTTCAGAGTTAATGATGCTATTACTACATAATCATTCAACTCTCATGAGAATAGTTATTACAGTTTTATAATTGTGGAACAAATCTGGAATATTACCCATAACACTAGATATTGTTTAGATCACCACCATAGTGACAGAACAAGGTAACATTTTCCCCCTACAGAATGTGTTTTGTCTTGTTTTGTTTTTTCTCATGCAAGTGCTGCACCCTAATCCCCAAAGACACAGTGAATCCCTGAATTTTCCAAGACAGAGTATACAAAAATGTTAATATTTTAATTTTGTTCAGAGTCTATTTTGATCTACTTTAACCACATTTAATTTAAATCTACAATATTCTAACAGACATGCACATTCGACTAGCAGTAAGGAGAAAAAAAAAATTGTTTATTAATGTTATTATAAACATGGCTTTAAACAAGATTTTTTTTTTTGTTGTTTGTTTTTTTTTACCTCGGTCCGTTCTGAGCAGAATCGGCACTTTAACATTCCCGATTTTGCATTCCACCTTAAAATTATCATTCCTGAACTGGTTAGAACAAAATGAAATACGGTTAATAACATTCCATGTAGGGCTGTGTGACATGACAATATGTAACTTTCAGATGGTATAAAAAGCTCTACTGAGATATTTTACTTTGTTGTCCCTATCGCTAATGTCACAAAACATTACAAAATGCAATGCATCACAAACTACCGGCGATGTAGTCCAATCTGTCCTCGGGCCAAAATCCACTGTGGCTTCCTAGTCATGAGAAAATATCGCTGTGTCCAAAATCGCCCCCTACTCACTACAGCCCTACTCACTATATAGTGTTTGGTACATACAACACTCAGTAGGGGATACGAGCAGACAGCTGCTGATACATTTCGGACACTATTTGGATGTTACATAATTATGCGCCGGACATTCATAATGTTTTATCTCTGTCGCACAAACAAACGCCAGGACATCTGCAATTGATTGGTCTGTAAAGACCTCCCTGCTTTCACGAGACAGGCTGCAATACATCATGGTCTTAGTCGATCGATGTAACATCAGTTGTACCCTACTTTTCAAGATGCATTGTGGGATACTGTGAGTGCACTATATAGGGTATAACAATTCTCACTACACATTTGGACAGCACTACAAAATGGCGGACTCACTATATAGTGCCCTATATAGTGAGTAGTGAGCGGTTTAAGACATAGCATATGTCATTTTAATGCCGCAGTTAGCAAACTTGCTAGTAGGCTATGCGGGGCACATTATGTTTATCCTAACTGGAGCTAGCTAGCCATTTCCAACATTAGTTTTCTTTACATGGTAGCCATTGTAGAGATGTAGGTGATCTCCGGGACATTGCTAGAGAGGAAGGGATGAACACCACATGGAAAACTTCATGTCTCAGCTGTAGCTTTTTAAGGGCAGTCGTTGTTGTGATATAGGTTAGGGTCTCAGCAGCCAAAAAGAGAGACTTATAAAGATATCGACAATGGCTCAGACCAGCATTTTTTTTCTCATACAAAAGTAAACCCTGAGTACCACTGAGCAGAGGGGTGACATCACTGCATATACATCCAGGCAGTGGTCATTATGTATGAAACACTGATGAAGTCGATGTCTAAGACCAACATCTTATAAGGTGTAGCATAATATTTACCTCCTCTGGTTGCAAATAGGGAGACCACACCACATTTCACTATCACCGCCTGTCGCTGATTTATGTCTGTTATCCGAAGATGTGAGTGATGTTCAGAGGAAGACAGGAAGTAAACTTCGTACCAAAGTTATTTCAAGCAGAAAATATTTTAGTTTGTAGTAATAAAGAAAAGAATAAAAAATAAATAATTAAATAACATCATTAACCGGTTACCATTATTTCAAATAAACGTTTCTGCTCCAGAACATTAAAAAATATAAAGTTTCTAGGTTTGTTTTTGTTTCTAGCTAAATATTGATTCTTTCTGGTTTTCGTTTTTGTTCCTTGAACCGGTTCAAAGCCTTGCTTGTAAAATACACTATCACTTACCAAGAAGAGAACTGATAACATGTTGAGGGTACAACGATGCAAAGTGACTGATCCATGGAGACAGAATTAGAGTAAACTCAGAAAAACAATAACTTGACCGGCATCACAAAAACGTTCTATTTGTCACGTATAGCTCCACCTGGTGGCTGCATGGTTTTTTTTGTTTTTTTTTTTTGGTCTTTTTTTTTTTTTTTTTTTTTCACAGAAAAAATATATATATTCTCCTCAACCATACTGCTTGCATTTTCTTCTGTATCCCACTTGTAAAAAGTGACATGGGGTATCCTGGCTTTTAATTTCAAGATGAGTGGAAATCTTACTTTATTAACTATGTTTAAAAAGTGCTTGGTGACAAATTGATTATGCAGAAAAGCAGAACGCGACATATGAAGATTTGTGTCTTTTCATTATTTCACAAGATACATCCATGGTGAAAATGAGAGACTGCATCATGGACAACCTATTCTAATGTGGCATACAAATACAAAAATACAAATACAAAACTGTTCATACTGAACATGCATTCCTCAGCATATTTTCAACACATGATTTATGGCTTTGGATTTTCATACTGAAAACTGTATTCTTCCCCAGGCTTAGGTTTTTGTACAGTGCAGAACAGTTTCCTGTCACTGTGGGCTGCAGAGCACAGTAATACAGTGCAGAGTCTGTCACTTTAACAGTGGAGATCTTCAGATGCACCTGCTTGTCAACATTGCTTTTGTCAACATTTGTTGAAATATCAGGAAAAACATCACTCTTTCGCTCAGACTGGTTTTCAATAATTAAGACGAGGAATTCAGGTTTAGATCCAGAATGCTGTCGATACCATTGGAGAGTATCTCCTGAAGCAGAGGTGAAGTTGCAAGACAGTGTAACATTGTCACCTTCTGTTACATGCCTTTCAGAAGCTAGTGATGTTACTGATCTTGCAGAAGTGGGATCTATGACAAAAAAACAACACAGGCAAAAATCACAGTTCTGAGAGACTACAACTTTGACTTCCAAATTAAAGTATTTATAGAATTTCATTAGAATTCAACAAATTAATGTATTTACTGAACGTTTACAATAAAATGTAACAAACAGTGAAAATTCTTACCTAAAAACAGTAATAGTGTTGCTAGCACACTCCAGAACATGATGTTGATTTGAATGACTGCAAGCAAAAACAAATGGGAGTGAAACTAAAGACAGCTTCAAACCACTGTTATAGGCTCCACCCCCAGATGGATCAGTGTTAAGACTACAGTTGAACTGTACTAACTGCAAATTTCTGATGAATGGACTTAATCAAGTATTGTGTACAGATGTCACGCCCTGTTCCTCTCGTTTCCCTGTTCCTTTCATTTCCCCCCTCTATCATTCAGGTTTGATTACATTCTCTGTTTACTATCTGCTTTTGTTGTTCAGCCTTGTTTAGCCTTATTAGTTCAATCATTGATCCCACCTGTCTTCAGTCAGTTCTGCCTTGTTTAGTTATGTATAAACACTTCTTCTTTTCCCTTCTGTCTTTGTCTGGTTTTATTTGGTGTTTACTGCCTGTCATGTTGATTTTCCTGCCTGAATTTCAGAAGTCCTGATGTTTTGAAGCCCTTTTGTAATGTTTGTTGGAAATAAAAGAGACACTGACTTGCATTTACACGCAGCCTCTTTTACACAGCATTACAATAGTTTATAGACAAGTTGATTTAAAAAAAAAAACAAAAAGTCCTTCATACTGAACACTCCACTCTTTTTGATGAGGTTACTCTGAGTTACACTGAATACATGTAGTTTTCACTAAACCCACTTTCTGGAGTACTTCCCAGAGCAGTCTGATGTTTGAGTTTAAATGTTGCAGGAATAATTTCAGAGCTGAGGTTGCATTCAACTCACACACCTCGCTGCCTAAACTACCTACAACACCAAACATATTTTTCAGCGGTTTATCTTTTTTTTTTTCCCCTTCCCTCAAATCCACTTTGAACCAATTTAGTAATTCAGGAAGATTAAACGTATACAGTTAAAATGTATGACATACTGCTAATCACCTTTCTCATTCTAATTATTTAAAATAAACTATGCCTTAGAAAAAGCCACCTAAAATAGTTCAGATCTGAACAATCTTTTCATTTTGTTTTATTTCAGAGTGCTTTGTGTTAGAGTGATATTCGAAATACGATTTTGTTAAGAGCATCTAGAATGAGAATAGCTGAACTGACAGTATAACGACTGAATGTGTAACCCTGTCCTCAGTGGTTATTTTTACTGGACTGCGCTTCACAGCATCTCCATCTTTTTCCCTTTTTTTTTAATCAGGTTTTTTTTTTTTTTTTTTTTTCCCCTGCGAATTACACATACGTATTAGAACTGAAACTAGTTCTTTTTTGGTGACTTGATGGTGGAGGAAAAGGCCAGTCACTGCAGGGCTGTGGGTTGAGTTTCTGAGCAAAGCATTTAACCCTCAAAAAACAAAAAGGAAAGCAGATTAGCTGTACAAAAAGAAGACAAAAAAAAAAGTTACAAAAATGTTCTCCTGTAAAGTTTGAATTTGTTTTGTGTATGCATGTACATATAGAGAGAGTTCCTTTAATCAAAGATGCCTCAAGCTTAAATATTGCCCCATTTAAAGAAAGTGCAAAACTTTTCAATTCTATTAAAACCAGAGTCACACTTAATGCTTTAAATTAAGATTCAGTGACAGCACAATATGCATCATATAACTGGAGAACAACACTCCTGTAAAGTTAATCAAGCACTTGTTGAAGTGTTCAACTGAAACTTCTTTGATCTTTGTGGCCATAAATAACAGGTTGAAGTTGTGCCCCTGTATAGCAAAAACAGAGATGCATTTTTTACCATGTACATAGATTTGAGCAGGATCTGAATGATGGAGCATTTGTTACTGGAGTGATAATTGTATTTCTAACTGCTGAGAAGCTGAGTGTAGGAATTCCTCAGATTTTCCCATTCTGTATTGGGAATGATACCATTCCATGTTCACAGGCTGCAGGAAAATCAGGAGTATGTTGATTGTACTCTTTACTGTTTACACATAACCTTCTCTGTAAATGATCCTGCACCATGCAGATATGACATGTTTGTCCAAGCAGGTGTTACCACATCATATAATCCCCAAAGATGGTTCTGTGGTTTTTATCTGAAAGTTCAAAGAAAACTATGTGCTTGAGTTTTTGTATGACTTCTCAGATACTTTTAATCACTGGGCTACTTCCAGAGCACAGTAATAGAGAGCTGTATCTGGCAGAGTTAACTTGTTCATTTGGAGTTCAGTAACTTTAGGATTTTCAGATTGTTTTGACTGAAAACGACCTGAAGATCTACTCCCATGCAGTATATACTCAGGTGCTCTGTTTGGGTGCTGTTTATACCAGTAAAGGTAAGTGTTACTGTAGCTTGCTGTAGTTTCATAAGAACATTTGAATGTTACAGATTCTTCTTCTGTTCTGACAATGCTGGTTTCCCCCATAGGTTCCACTCTATCTTCACCAATTACACCTTAAAAATAAATAAATAAATAAATAAACAACATGACAACAACAACAACTTCTTTCAGAGAACACCTACTTTTTCTTATTCGTGGTGATTTTCATACTAGATTATTGAATATGGATATTTTTAGAGCAAATGAGCATGATTATATTTTTACCTGCTGCCATTGTGAAAATCAATTGTAATGATTTTTCCATCTTGAATTTTCAGCTCAGATGTGTGTTTGTCCTCATAGTGCTGAGTGTGGTGCTGTGTATTATGAATAAATTAATGAGAAGCTAAGTATGAAGCCATGCCGTGAGCTCTGTCTTGTTAGAAGCCACTCCCACTTTGTTGACGTCATAAACAAAGTGACAAGGTGACTTATTATACTTTTTTATTATTCGTTCATCCTTTTGTTCTCTAAGTTGCTTATCGTAATTAGGGTCGCGGGTAGTGCTGGAGCCTATCCCAGCGTTCACTGGGCACTTGAATGGGCTCAGTCCATCGCAGGGCAGACACACACACACACACACACACACACATACACACACACACAATCACAATTAGGGGCAATTTCGCATCTCTAGTTCGACTGACCTGCATGTCTTTGGACTGTGGGAGGAAACTGCAGTCCCCGGAGGAAACTTGAGCACACACAGGGAGGACATGCAAACCCCACATAGAGTTAGAAAGGACCCTGGCTGCCCAGCTGGGCATCAAACCCGGGACCTTCTTGCTTTGAAGGCGACAGCACTACCTGCTTCGCCACCCTGCGCCCCACTTTCATTAATAAAGCATTTTATTTTACATTATATTCTATATTTAGTTTTGAATCATAATCATACATGTTCTTCTTAGGGAACTGAGATTAAACTGCATTTCAGAAACTAGAGTTTATGAAGAAAGTCAAAAGAATGGCTACAAATAGTACTTAAGTAATAATTAAGCTTTGTTGTTTGGAGAAAACCATTATGATAAGCTCATTATAGTTACACTTCAAAATAATAATGGCACTCTTCTCCAGTCTTGAAAAAATAAATTAATGCAACTGAGACATCTCTTTATGCATACTAATACATCTTTCAAATGTTATTATACAGAGGATTAGAAAGAGAAGGCCAGGGAGAGGGAGTTGGTACCTCTGTTATCCATGCAGCTGACTCAAAGTGCTTCAGTGAATTCAAAATGGTGTAATAATACTTGTAACAACTGAAATCCCTTGAGTTGTCAGTATCCCACAGTTCCATGACATTGGATTTGTTTTTTGCTAAACCATATATCATCCAATTGGTCCTGTTGACTTCTTGACTGTGTTAAATTGTTTGGAATCTGACACATTTCCAGATCTATTCCTCTGGTCCCACTTGCCTCAGCATTTTCAGTTCGGTCCTACCACTAGAACCCTTCCAGACAGAAATGTGTGAAAAACTCTCCCTGTCATGAAGTAAATCTAAATGAGGTAGGCTATATAATGAGCAGTCATAACAAATCTTGATACGTTAACATTTTGTGAAATATTTGCATGTTTCTATTTCAAACTATCAGTATCTCAATCTCAAATTACCAGACAAAATTCATAGCTGCCCAAAAATAACCTTTTCACAGCCCAAGCAGGTGTAACCACATAGCACAGTCGAGCAATTTTAATTTCACTGATAAGAGCTTGTGGTATTTTATTACCAACTGTTCCATAGAAAATATTGAGGGAGGTTTTTGTATAGCGTCTCAGTGACTTTGTATCACTGGGCTCCTACTCTCAGAGCACAGTAGTATAGAGCTGTATCTGTCAGAGTTACTGTTTGAATAGTGAGTTGAGTAGATGAATCAGTTGCAGTTGATTCAAAGTGAGGATCAGGGGTATCACTGTCTCCACTCCGTGATTTTGCCCCTCTATACAGTAAATATTGAGGTGCTCCATTAGAATACTGTCTGTACCAGTAAAGATAAACAAATTGATTGTCTGTCTGATATGAGCATTTCAGTGTTACAGAATCTCCATCTTCAGTAAATTTAGATTTGCTGTCTTCTGATTCAATTCGATCCTGAGCAAATATTCCTGCAAGAGAAAATGAGCATGTGTTGTCACTTGACAGTCACTTAAATTCTCACAAAATCAACACAGATTTATGTAGCCCGTGTTATGCTCAAAGTATCTCAAAGCCTTTATTCAAAATACTATATCAGCTACCAAAATCCCTTATCATAAGTTACCTGATACTATAAAAAGGGTCAGTAGTAATGATTTCTCCATTTGTCATGTGCAGATCAGAGTTGATGTGTTTTTACATTCACAGTGCTCTGAGGTGCTGGTCTATGTGTGTTGCTGTTTCTCTGAAATGACTCACTTAATGTGACACGTACTCAAGCAGTTCCTGATTGCCATCAGCTACATTACTGCATCCACTTTGCTGACACCACCTGTATTTGTCAGATGAAAAATAAAAATGTTTTTTGAGACTGAAATTAATCTTTTCCCTATGGTTGCACTGAAGAAAGAGAAAACTCTAAGCTCAGTGTGCCTATTCTTATAATTTTATTTTATTTGAAGGGCTCATAATTGTCAAAATATTGCCCTCATCGTCCTCTTCATTTTGAGTTCCACGTGAGCTTAGAGTTAGATGTTAATATTATAATTTTCTCAAGGAACATTAAATTAACTTTGTCCTTTAATAATCTCAGTATTGGTTTAGACAGTAAAATACGTACATTCTAGTATAAGTGATCACAATCCTGAATCATGGCATGACAGTGGGTCCATGGGCACAGTAACCTTTATCCCTTGCTCTCCTCCACTGAACTCAGCCAAATGCAATAATATGGACTTTATTTGTCTGTAAGTTCACAGGTAGCATGTTTCTTTTCAGTCTTTAAATTCATCTTGAAAAATGCTTTCTCCTCGTGGGAACAAATTTTATAAAATGCAGCATAACGTGAAGAGATGACTTCATGTCACATAAACTAATCATACAGTTTTGAGAAGAACAAGATATTCTAGGTAGGTGAGGTCTATACTGCTACTGATTTAGAAGCTGGAGGCTCCATCTTCTTTACTCTCCCTGTTATTCTTAGTGAGGAAACTGCTTTTGCGCTGTGATGGAATATTTTTATTCTCCTCCAGAAGGAATGTTTTTAATCTGGATTTAAAAATTGCTATATTTGGGGCACATCTAAGATCTTCTGGTAGTTTGTTCCAATTACATGCAGCATAACAGCAAAATGCTGCTTCACCATATTTGGTTTGGACTCTGGGCTCTAATAACTGACCTGAGTCCATGGATCTAAGAGCCCTACGCGGTTCATATTCTTTAAACATATCAGAGATATATTCAGGACCTCAGCCATTCGGTGATTTTTAGACTAGTATCAACACTTTAAAATTTATCCTGTAACTACCTGGGAGCCAGTGCAAAGATTTTAGAGTTGGAGTAATGTGCTCAGTTCTCTTGGTCCTGGATAAAACTCTAGCAGCAGCATTTTGAATGAGCTGCAGCTGTTTCTTGTTTTTTTGGAGGGAGTAAGGAGGTTTGGGTGCCATTTGTTTTCTTCCCCCTTTCTAACATTAGTGATGGAGTTTGGGAAGTTCTTCGTCTTTTATTTATATTTATTTTGGTATCTAGGTAAGATTTCGAAATCTTATCAAATGTCCTTTGTTTCTGTCAGTGGAGATGGGGCTCCCAAATTACTTTTTTTTTTTAATTGTTATGCCCCAATCCTAGTCTGGGATGTAACATTACCAGTAAGAACTGACAACATGGTGAGGGCACAATCAGGTACAGTGGCTGATCTGCCGATTAAAAAATTAGAATAAACTCAGAGTAACAGGATAGAACTCCCTTCACCGGCATTACACGAACACTTTATGGCTTTGACACCGGGCGCCACCTGGTGGCTGTCTTTTTTTTGTCATAGAAAAAGTACTCTCCTCAACTATGCTGTTCGTCTTTTCCTCTATATCCTGCCTGCAAAAAGGGACATCATGACAGGTCCCTGGGTTTCAATTTCAAGGTAAGTGGGAATATTGGTGAGTAAAGTATGAAGAAAAAGTGCTTGGTGACTAATTGATTATACAGACACTCCTTTGTGCTGTTGTCCTTTTGAGTCTCCTCAGATAGCCCCTGTAAGCACTACAGTAGACAGAAAAGCAGCACACTACAGATGAAATCCTGCATCTTTTAATGTTTTATAAAATGCATCCATGATGAGTGCATCGTGGCCAACCTACTCTAATGTGGCATTGAAAGGAATACAAAACCATGCATACTGAACATGCATTCCCCAGCGTACTTTCAACAAATGATTTATGGCTTTGTATTTTCATACTGAAGACTGTATTCTTCCCTAGGCTTAGGCTTTTGTACAGTGCAGATCAGTTTCCTGTCACTGTGGGCTGCAGAGCACAGTAATACAGTGCAGAGTCTGTCACTTTAACAGAGGAGATCTTCAGATGCACCTGCTTCTTGCCTTTGTCAACTTTAGTTGAAATGTGAGGAGAAACATCACTCTTTTGCTCAGACTGGCTTTCAATAATAAAGACGAGGAATTCAGGTTCAGATCCAGAATGCTGTCGATACCATTGGAGAGTATCTGCTCCACCAGCAGTGTAGTTGCAAGACAAAGTAATATTGTCACCTTCTGTCGCATGCCTGTCAGAGGCTAATGGCGTTACTGATTTTGCAGAAGTGGGATCTATGAAAAAAGAACAACACAGACAAAAATCAATCAAAGTTCTGACAGACTACAACTTTGACTACCAAATAAAAGTATTGAAAGTACAGAATTTCATCATAATTGGACAAACTGATGAATTTACTGAACATTTACAATAAAAAGGCTGTAAATAACAAAAACATTTACCCAAAAAGAATAACAGTGCTGCTAACACACTCCAGAACATGATGTTGACTTAAATGACTGCAAGCAGAACCTAACGTGAGTAAAACTAAAATGATCTTTAAACCATTGTGATAAGCTCCACCCCCAGGTGGATCTGTTGTATTCCCTTATTAGTTCCACATTCCCTTATTAGTTCCCTTATTATGGTTTACTGTATTCCCTTGTTAGTTCTAAGACTGAATAAATACTGATTGATGTGAATGTGTATCCAGGCTCTTCTGCAGTTCATGACAATAACATGCTTGTTTTAAGGACTCTTATGCATGTATGTTCTTTTTCTTTTCAAAACATCTTTCTGAGGTACTTGCACAATTTTGTATACACTGTTCTGTATTACACACACACACACAGCAGTCATTAGCATGAAAGGATCAGGACTATCTGATGTTTGAGTTTAAATGCTGCAAGAGCAAAATCAGAGCTGAAGCTGCATCTGCATTTTATTAAGAGCCTCTGAGTAACTTCACTAACAGTATAACAAATACTGAGTTACTGAGTAACAGTTAAGAGCAGGGACACAGTTAAAACTTTAAATTAAGATTAAGTGACAGCACAATGTGCATCATATAACTGGAGAACAAAATGCAGTAATTAAACGAGCACTTATTGAAGTGTTTAACTGAAAATTCTTTTATCTTCATGGCCAAAAATGACAGGTTGAAGTTGTGCTCCCATGAAGCAGAAAAGAGGTGCATTTTTTTTTGTAAAAAGCTTTAAGTAGTATCTGAGTGCTGGAGCAATTCCAAATAGAGTGATAATTGTAGCTCTAGATCAGGGGTGGGCAAATCCGGTTCTGGAGGGCCAGTGACCTGTCGGGATTTTGTTTTCACCTCTTAGTAACCTGTTGATTTTCACCTTGCAAACAGGTGTGCACTCTCTTCAGCCAATCACAGATTGTATTTAGTTAACTGACAAGAAAAACAGCAGGACCATGGCCCTCCAGGACCGGATTTGCCCACCCCTGCTCTAGATGCTGCAATGCTGAGTGTAGGAATTCCTCTGATTTTCCCAATCTGTATCAGGAATGATACCATTCCATGTTCACAGGCTGCAGGAAAATCAGGAGCATGAGGAGTATACTCTTTACTGTTTATACATAACCTTCTCTATAAATGATCCTACACCATGCAGATATGACATGTTTGTCCAAGCAGGTGTTACCACATCACAAAATCCCCAAAGACTGTTCTGTGGTTTTTATCTGAAAGTTCAAAGAAAAGTGTGTGCTTGAGTTTTTGTATGACTTCTCAGATACTTTTAATCACTGGGTTACTCTCAGAGCACAGTAATAGAGAGCTGTATCTTCCAGAGTTAACTTGTTAATTTGGAGTTCAGTAACTTTAGGTCTTTCAGATTGTTTTGACTGAAAACGACCTGAAGATCTACTCCCACGCAATATATACTCAGGTGCTTTGTTTGGGTGCTGTTTATACCAGTAAAGGTAAGTGTTACTGAAGCTTGCTGTTGTTTCATATAAACATGTAATTGTTACAGATTCTTGTTCTGTTCTGATAGGATTGGTCTCCCCCACAGGTTCCACTCTGTCCTCACCAATTACACCTTAAGGAAAAAAAAAAAGAAAGAAAGTAAAAGAATATTAGCCTATTTCATAGAACACCTACCTTTTCTTACTCATGCCAGTTTTCATAATGGTATATGGAATAGTTTTTCTTTTTTCTTTTCTTTTTTTTTTTTTTTTAGACTAATGGTCACGTTTTTACCTGCTGCCATTGTGAGAATCAATAGTATTGATTTTTCCATCCTAAATTTTCAGAACAGGTGTGCGTTTGTCCTGACAGTGCTGTGTGTGATACTATCCATTATGAATAAAGTAATAAGAAGCCAAGTAGGAAGTCACTGCCATGGGCTGTGTTTTATTAGAAGCCACTCCCACTTTGTTGATAGACAATTGATCAAACTAAACTTCATTTTAGAGACTTGTTATACTTCAGTTGATAATATAATATTAAAATGTGCAAGCGATCAGCCAAAGATCTGATTCAAGCCCTTGTTTTGTTTAGTTTGGTGATGGATCAGTGTTGTGCGCACAATCTGAGATATGGAGTACCACTGTCTGTGTTATATTGACATCTGAGGACCCCACATCATGTCCCGCATCCTGTTGTACCCCCTTGTCCATTTTCTGTCGAACCCTCTTCTCCACTTCATGTTGAGCCCTCTCGTCTGCTTCCTGTCGAACCCTTTCCTCCACTTCCTGTCCTGCCCTCTCCCCAGTCTTCTCATGTTTCAAGTGTCTCCTTGACTGACATGCAAACCTCTCTTTGTCTCTCACTTTCACTTCATTGTGGCCCAAAAGCAAAGATGGCATTAAGTTGTCCAGGATGGGGGTCCAGCATATGCTGGTTGTCCTGTAAATACAGCAGTTCTGTAGATTATATATAATGATGCTCTTTATTATTTCAACAGCATCTCATGCTGGCAGAAGCGCTAAATGAAATGCCCTGGCACGTCAGTGAATAATCAGTAGACTAAGTAATAAATATGAATCCCTGAGCATTTGCTGTTGTTTTATATTTGCCTGTTTTTCTGATTTCACCCATTGCTCCACACACCCTCACAAGAAAACGCACACACACACACACACACACACACACACCAATGTTTACAGTTTACAGACCATCATAAGAAAGATAATGAGAGCAAAATGAAAATATTGTAAAATTTAGATCAAAGTTAGAGACCAGATAACTCACCCAACTGAAAATGCAGAGAACACATGTTCATTTTTGCAGGAATGTTGTTAAAAGTAACGTCTTTCCTTCTTACAGCAGTTACCCACACCATCTGGTGTCTTCTTGTCACCTCTTCAACCTGCTTCCCTTCGTGTTTTTTTCCACATAGGAATGGCAAAACACGTATTCCATTGTCCAGTTTTCTCCCTGAACAACGGTGTGACTTTCTATGGCAGTTCTTAAAGCAGTGGTACTGACCTACCATGGCAATGTTTTTCAGAATCACAACAGAACATCAAAACACAACCTCCAACTCACCAGCAGTAAGGCAGCAGGATCCTCACAACATGGCACATAAACAAATAGTTACCCAAAATTCAACATGGTGTGACCTCAAATTCACTTTCTCTTTACCTCATGTCATGTATACTTTGTGAACACACCCTCTATACAATTTTTTCATATATTAGATAATTTGGTTTTAGATATTATCTTCCATGGATCAAGTAAGAACAGTATCACTATCATATTTTGCCTGATAAATAGAAGGTTCATTCTTCACAAGTATCTAAGTGGTGTAAAGTGTGTACTTTTGAATGAAGTCATGCTAATTTTAATATTTAATTTATAGCTTTGAGCCAGAATCATATACGTTCACCTTAGTCTACAGCTACCACGCTGCTTTTCAGACATTCACAGAACAGGGAATTGAAGAGCAGATTTGGAAGCATATCAAAGGAATGGATACAAATTTTACCTGAATAGTAAATTTTGCTATTTGGGGAAAACTATTATTAAAACTTCATAATAGCAACACTTCAAAATAATAATGATGCTCTTTTTCTGTCTCAAAAAAAATGAACAAAAATACCTAAGACATCTCTTTATGCATACTAATGCATCTTTCAAATGTTATTATACAGAAGATTAGAAAGAGAAGGCCAGGGAGAGGGAGTTGGTACCTCTGTTATCCATGCAGCTGACTCAAAGTGCTTCAGTGAATTCAAAATGGTGTAATAATATCTGTAACAACTGAAATGCCTTAAGTTGTCAGCATCCCACAGTTCAGTTTTCTACAAGTTCTATCTTTACATGATTAATTTCATGACTGAATTTGTTTGTTGCTAAACCATGTATCATCCAAGTGGTCCTGTTGACTTCTTGACTGTTTTGAATTGTTTGGAATCTAAAGCATTTCCAGATGTATTCCTCTGGTCCCTCCTGACTCAGCATTTTCGGTTCAGAGGGTCAGTGATCATTTCTAACTCCTCCATATAGACAGATATGAATGACCGAAAACTGCATCTCTGGTTATGTAGTCAATCTAAATTAAGCAGTCTGTACAATTAAGAGTTATAACCTGGCTCGACATAGTATTAATTTTTCAAAATATCTGCATGTTTCTATTTTTGACTATCAGTGTCTCAAGCTCAAAATATCAGAAGAAAAAGCTGTCCTAATATAACCTTTTCATAGCCTAGCCAGGTGTAACCACATAGCACAGTCAAACATTTTTAATTTCACTGATAAGAAGTTGTGGTATTTTGTTGTCTACTCTTTCATAGAAAACACTAAGTGAGGTTTTTGTGCAGCGTCTCAGTGAGTTTGTATCACTGGGCTACTACTCGCAGAGCACAGTAGTATAGAGCTGTATCTGTCAGAGTTACACCTTCAATAGTGAGTTGAGTAGATGAATCAGTTGCAGTTGATTCAAAGTGAGGGTCAGGGGAATGACCATACCTACTCCGTGATTTTGCCCCTTTATACAGTAAATACTGAGGTGCTCTGTTAGGATATTGTCTGTACCAGTGAAGTTCAACATATTCACCATCAGTTTGATAAGAGCATTTCAGTGTTACAGAATCTCCTTCTTCAGTAAATTTCAATTTGTTTCCTTCTGGTTCAATCCGATCCTGTGCAAATATTCCTGCATGAGAAAATCAGCATGTGTTGTCGTTTTACGGCTACTTGACAATTCTCCCAAAGTCAACATAAATATTTTTAGTCTGTATTATTCTCAAAGCTTTTTGTTCACAATGCTATATTATATATCAAAATCTGTTATCATAAGTTACCCGATGCTATGATTAGGATCAGTAGAAATGATTTCTCCATTTGTCATATGCAGATCAGATCTGATGTGTTTTTACATACACAATGCTCTGAGGTAGAGGTCTCTGTGTGTTGCTGAGTTTCTCTGAAATGACTTACTTCATCAGATACCCACTCAGGAAGTTCCACCATAGCATCCACTTTGCTGACATCACCTGCATTTTTCAGATCAAAAGGATTGAATGTTTTGTGAGACTTTAATGAATCTTTTCCCTTTGTTTGTACTCAAGAAATACATAGATGAGTAAAAAATAAACACTCCCCTAATCTAAGGGTCCCTATGATTCTGATTTTTTTTTTTTTTTTTTTTTTTTTTTTTTTTTTCTTTTCATTTGAAGGGCTCATAATTGTCAAAATATTGCCCTCACTGTCCTCTTCACTCTGAGTTCCACATGAGCTTAGATTTAGGTATCAGACTGAAGTATTACAATTTACATGAGGCATATTGAATAATCTCAGTAGTTGTTTGGACAATAGGTAGGTTTTGGTATGAGTGATCACAACCCTGAATCACGGCGTGATAGCGGGGCCAAGGACACAGGGTAGTCAGATAACTTTAGGCCCTGGGTTATCAGAAGAAATTTTCCTCTTGTATTACTGAGTATATGACAATCCCCAAGCCTTCATCACTTGCTCTGCTCCACCGCCACTGAAGTTTGCCTAAATGCAATAACATGGACTTTCCTTCTGGTGTTAAGTTCACGCCTAGCATGTTTCTTTTCAGTCTTTAAACTAATCTTGAAAAATCCATGTGGAAACTAATTTTACAAAATCCAGTATAACTTGAAGAAATTAATTCAAGCCACTTAAAGCAATCATATCATGGCTCTCCCTGTTATTCCTAGTAAAGAGAAATGCATTTGCTGTAACAGAAAAGATGCGCATGTTTCCCCTTCTCCTTCCTCTAATTTTTTTTATTCGATTGATATTTTTTTCTGGTACATGGTTTAAACTCTTCAATAACACTCCATCCCCATTATGCTGGCTGATAATGCTGACTTGTCCTTTGAGGTGCAGAATAATAATTGTGTTCACTCTCCTCTGCTTCATACTTCTACATCTACATATGAACATCTCTGTGTTACAGTTTCTTCCTCTGTTTTGATTACATTTGTTTCTCCTGATGGCCCAATTTGATCAGCAAATGCTCCTGTAATAAAAATAAACACAAAATCGCACGACAATAATAATATTAAGCATGTCCATAATTTACTTACTAAATTATAGCATAGTTTACCTGATAACTGAATGAGAGTCAGTAGTAGTGATATCTTCATGTTAATTATTCAGAGCAGATCAGAGATGTGGTCTGGGGGAAAAGCTCTGCAGTGAAAACATTCAGGAAGTTCCTGCTTTGAGGTGTGTGTGTGTACAGCCTTCAATGTCACATCAACATATCATTTTAAGACTGAACTAGACTTTACAGCACGTTACATTCATCAACACAAAATCCTTCCTTATAAAATATAACTGTAACCACAGAGAATTCTATAGATGAATAAATCTAGACCAGAGTTATTTTAAGCTGTATGACTGAAAATACATATAGCAAAATTACATCTCTACTAGTGATATACAACAGCAAGCCAGGAGTCAGAGTCAAAAGTTTTCTTCACTGTATGAGAGTATCAAAGCCTTTTGGCTTGGTCAGAGAGCGCCCTCCTTTGGCTAACTCCTGAACTGTTTTTGAAGTACTTGAAGCTGCTGGCATCGTAGTAAAAAAAAAAAAATCAGGAGATCCTGGGCAAAAGCTCCCTGTGTAAAAGCAATGCACATCTCCCCATTGTCAGTGACTTCAGAATGTAATGATGCAGACATTCCTTCCAACTTCTGTGCTTTTGTGTCTGCTCAGGCACCCTGTGTAAATACCACAATAGACAGAAAAGCAGAACGCTACACATGAAGACTTGTGTCTTTTTATAGGACGCTCTATTAAAAATAATATTATTTCTTCCCACCTCTTATTTAATTTGAATGATTTCTTCTCAAAAGTTAGGAATAAGGCCAGCTAGGAAATGTTCATTTGTTTGTCCGATAACCTTGCTCTCTGTCGCTTGTGATAACTTGCATGGATGTCAATTTTTTCTCAGCTGTTCGAGTTCAACCATTTAGCAAGAAGTAAATATAAGTTAGCAGCATAAATAAGCGTAAGTAATAATATTTTTAGCGAGCCAGGAATTTGGACCTGAGCAGTGTTAATGACTTTGCTGAGTGCAAGGCCCACAGGATGAATTTCTAATGGGTGAGTACAGGTTTCTCTTTGTTATGGAGTGGGATCGGGGATTCAAATCTATAACAATGTAGCCTAACGGTTACCTCTGGTATGTTGGAAAATGTGCACCTGTAATCTAGCTGTGTCTATGATAACACTTGGCCATTGTGCAATGGATGACAAATGATGAATTCTAGAAATGCAAGTGATTGTGTGGTCACGTCTATAATGAGTTGCTGTTCTTTTGCTTGATGGCTATTGGTTCTATGCTTATCAATATTGTGTAAGATACTTTTATGTTGATTTGTTAGTGTAGGCTAGCCAAAGCTATTTTGAATGTTTAAAGGTTGGAGAAATTAGGCTGTGCTGGTTTGAGTCCAGGGCAGGCAGTTAGATTAGTGTTGATAAATTTGACGCTTAGGTCAGCCGGTGTCCTTGGAGCTGATCAAAGGTTGGTTTGCAGGATGGGAATTGTATGGTGAGCCTCTCCATCGTGACATAGCAGTTGTCCACTTTGCAATTGTCTGGAGTGGCTGTGTATGCATCCGTGCGTGTGTGTGCATAAGCGTGCGCTTGTGTTTGGGGCAAGGGGGGGCCCAAGAAAACTATTTGCTCCAGGGTCAGTCACAATGATTTTACACCAATGATTGAAAGTAACACAAAACCCTTCACACTGAACATGCATTCCTCAGTGTGTTTTCAACACATGATTTATGGCTTTGGATTTTCGTACTGAAGACTGTATTCTTCCCCAGACTTAGGTTTTTGTACAGTGCAGAACAGTTTCCTGTCACTGTGGGCTTCAGAGCACAGTAATACAGTGCAGAGTCTGTCACTTTAACAGAGGAGATCTTCAGGTGCACCTGCTTGTCAACATTGCTTCTGTCAACATTTGTTGAAATATCAGGAAAAACATCACTCTTTCGCTCAGACTGGCTTTCAATAATTAAGACGAGGAATTCAGGTTTAGATCCAGAATGCTGTCGATACCATTGGAGAGTATCTCCTCCACCAGAGGTGAAGTTACAGGAAAGTGTTATATTGTCACCCTCTGTTACATGCCTTTCAGAAGCTAGTGGCATCACTGATCTTGCAGAAGTAGGATCTATCAAGAACAACACAGATAGAATTCAAAGTTTTGATAGACTACGACTTTGGCTACCAAATTAAAATATTTACAGAATTTCATTAGAATTCAACAAATTAATGAATTTGCTGAATATTTACAATTAAAATGTTGGAAATCATGAAAACACTTACCCAAAAACATTAACAGTGCTGCTAGCACATTCCAGAACATGATGTTGACTGCAAGCAGAGCCTAATGTGAGTAAAACTGAAGTGAGCGTCAAACCATTGTGATAAGCTCCACCCCCAGATGTATCAACATGAAGACTGCATTTGACCTGGGCTGGGTTAAATGCACATTTCTGTGGAATGTAATTAATCAGGTATGGCATACAGTTTATGGAAAGGAGAATAAAAAAAAATCCTACATACTGAATACTTTTTTAATAAGATCTTGAATTTACCTGTGATCATTTTTGCTTATCCTTACTCAAGCAGTTGTATGCACTGTCTGAATCAGTAAATTACTGCTTAGTAATGGTTAATAATGGTTAGTACAGAGTACGTTTCTTACGTTTGACTGGTGTTATTTCGTTTTTCATGAGCCTGGGACTGCTTTGGTCTTTTTCTGAAATACATGAAATGGAAATGTACAAAAAGATAGTGGCATGCTTTCAAAATATTCACTCATTCATTTATAGACACATACAGACATACATACAAACATACAACACAAAACATAGAACAAAGCATCACATCGACCCTGTCTCATTCATTCATTCATTCATTCATTCATTCATTCATTCACTCATTTCAATCTCTTTAAAAAAAATAGCTGTAAAAAATCTGTAGTTTTTCGGCTCCAGGTTTTGCTGGATCACTGCATGGTGCCCTTCACCTTCCCCTTCGAGCGAGAGAGACAGAGAGACGCTGAATGTGAATAAACTCAGCCTGCATGTTGAGTCTTTTAGGACTGTTCTGACACACACGCACACACACACACACGTTCACCTATGCACGCAAGCACGCACACACATATGCACACACACACGCACACACCCATGCACACACCCATGCACGCATGCAAGATATGAGAATAAAGAATATTATTTCTTTGTTTCTTCAAAGTTGAGTGAGAGGACTGCAAAAGATATATTTATATATATATATATATATATTTTGCTGCTCTGCCGCTGTTTGGCAAGGACATAACTCAATAATTAGGCTCATTTAATACATAGATATGAAAAGACAGTAGGGAGAGAGGAAAGACAACTGGATGAAATGGAATCATAGAATTAGAAATATCACAGTTACGGTTAAGGCGTACTGCAACAATGGGAGGTGTACGTGTGTGTGTGTGTGTGTGTGTGTGTGTTGGTGGTGCGGGAGCTGTTAACAAATCACCTACTGGTTAAGACTAAAGGAGAATGAAAATTCCTTTTTACTCATTCTTTACTCACCAATATTTCCACTTACCTTTTTTTGATGAGAGTGTGAATGTACCTGTGGTTACTTTAGCTTATCCCTCGTTATCCAAGCAGTTTTTTGGAGTTAGGTTGATCAGTCTGAATCAGTAAATTACTGGTTATTATTAAAATTGGAGTAATGGTCAGTACTGGTGTGTACACAGTCTGTTTTGCCATACTGATGTTATTGCATTTCTAGTGGTCCATTTTGGTCACTTGCTAAAATGCATGCAGTGAAAATGTACATAACAACAGTGCTATGCTTTTCATTCATTCATTCATTCATTCATTCATTCATTCATTCATTCATTCATTCATTCCTTTTAATTTTTCTAAAGGAAAAAAGTAGTTTTTGAGCTCCAGGTTTTGCAGAGTCACTGCAGAAATATAGGGTTCCCTTTGTCTCCAGACTGATGCAGAGAGATGCCACAGAGGTGCTATTGTAGCAGCATTTGTGCCTCATTTGTGGAATCACCCATTAATATTTTCTTTTACTATTGTTTTCATACATTTTCCTCTTCTCTTCAGAAACTGTGTTATAATAATAATAAAAAAAAAAAAAAAAAGTATTATAAGGAAGCATGACAGATTAATTAAATGATGTGGTCAGATCACTGTGTAAGTTTAGGATAGCTTTGTTGGCGTCAAGATCCGCAGACATTACACTGAATGCGCAAATAAATGCATACATAAATACATAAATTCACTACATTAAAATAAAATAAAAAAAATTGTACAAGGGAAATTGTACAAAGGAAAAATATAAAAAAGAAACTAGACTACAATGGTGATTTGTATTTTCACAATGTACACTAACTGATTTATGAGTTGAACAGGTGTCACCTCCTAACAGTCATTAGAGTCTCTGTGCATGTATCTGATAACAGATTGTGGTTTGAAAGGCTCTTTGATCTTTAATGGATGAAAGAAATTATTTAGCATTGGTTTTTGTACGGCTTCTCAGAGACTTTGTATCACTGGGCTACTCTCAGAGCACAGTAGTAGAGAGCTGTATCTGTCAGAGTTACATTTTTAATGCTGAGTTCAGTGGCATTTCGCTCTGTATTTGATGTAAATCGTGGGCCAGAGGTTTCCTCTCTACTGTATGATCGAGCGCCTTTGTACAGTAAATACTGAGGTGCTGTCTTAGGATACTCTCTGTACCAGTAAAGCCAGACATATTCACTGTTCGTGTCATATGAGCATCTCAGTTTTACAGTATCCTCTTCTGTACTGAGTATATTTGTGTCTCCTGTTGGTTCAATCTGATCAGCATACACACCTGTACACAAAATGGAGACAGTGAATTAAAAAAATAAGAACTTTGTCTGTTTCTCAAGCACTAATCCATAATGAGTAATATTAAATCAGTATACCTGATGCTATAAAAATAGTCAGAAGTATTGATTTTTCCATGTAGAACGTGTAAATTAGACCAGATCTGTCTTCATCTACTTTGAAATATTGCACTGCATGTAGCTGTGTGGTTCTCTCTTGTGAATAAAAGCATGAAAAAAACTGATTCAGGAAGTTCCTGTTGTGTGTCCTAAAACTATGAGCAGTCACTAACGTCACTGAGATCTTACAGGACTGATGACATAATAACTGTGAGTTGTTCAGGCATATTTAGAGTCATACTGTTCTTTTATGAGATTTCAGCTGCATTGTGACTCAGTTATTGCACTGCTCTGTATAATCAGCTTTACCACCATAAACAACTCTACAGTTTAGAGATGTTTAGTTCAAACTGCAGAAAAAAAGAAAGAAAAAGAAGCAAATTATTGTAAATAAACACAAAAGTGGTTAATATGATCAGCAATGAGAAATGTAAAGAGTGTGAGCATAACTATAAAGAAAAGAAAGCCAAAAAAAAGTTTCTTACTCTTTTTCCTCGCAGACTTACCTATTCATTTAAGGAAATGTTAGAGGGGGAAAAATGAAAGCTGTTGCAATGAATTTCAGGCACAACAGTTCATGCTGAATATATAACCGTCACGCCCTGGTTCTCTCTCTCCTTCTCTGCTGGTTATTTTTATGTCAGGCTCTTGTATTCACTTCCTGGTTTCCTGCGGTTCACATAGTCAATCATTAGCTGCATATTTTCAGTTAATCTAGTGTTGTTCTCAGTTTATGTAAACACTCCTGTTTTTTTTTTTTTGTTTTTTGTTTGTTTGTTTGTTTGTTTTTTTTCTCCTGTTGTCGTGTGAATTTGTCTTTATCTGATTTCTGCATTGATAATCTCTAGGTCTGTATATTTGAGGGGTCTTCTGTTAAGCTTTGTATGTCCTGAGTCTGTTTTGTTCCTGGTCTGTTGTATTCCCTTATTAGTTCCAAGCCTGAATAAACACTGCATACAAGTATTTCCAACCTCTGCTCCATTTCATGACAATAATCTGCTCTTTTAATGATTCCTTTGCGTGTGTGTTCTCCATTCAAAAAGGTGACATAATTCTCCGGTTCTTGTACAGTTTTGTGTGTATATATATATATATATATATATATATATATATATATTTTTTTTTTTTTTTTTTTTTTTTTTTTTACACACACACACACACACACACACACACACATACACTCACACAGAAATCGTCAGTGTAGGTGGTGGTCATTAGTATTGAAGCATCGGGGCAATCTAAAGTAGTTCAGAGCAGAACTGTCCATGTGCCTTTTGTTTTACTTCAGGGTGTTTTGTGTCAGTGTGGTAATTCAAATAAGCTTTTATGAAGAGTGTTACGTCCCAGATGGTGAGTTGGGTCTAGGGGTATGAAGCAGGGACGTAGCATAAAGGAAACCCACCACCAGTGTCGGATTGGGACGGTGCGAGGGGAAAAACACACGGACACGGGAGCAATGTACAACAAAAAAAGTGCAATGTATTATAGATATTTACAAAGTGACAAAAGAATATTTACAAGAATATATATATATATATATATATATATATATATATATATATATACAGAAATATTTACACCTGAACACGGAGAGGGGAGAGAACTACAGACGGTGCCAAAGGAATGAACGAAATATAACAGAAACCACCCTAACTGCCTACGGAAACACACACGTAACTACGAGAAACTAAAAAGGTGGCAGAGCCAAAATAAACCTAACTACACTCACTGCCTACAAAACAAAACATACAATAGTGGCACCCGCCTCTAACCTAACCCCTATACACAGTTAACTCCTAGCGCGGGGATCCCCTTCTTACCTGTTCTTCTCCCCACGCCAATCGAAAGCAACCAAAACCAATCCGTAATCCAAATCCGTAGTCAATAATAACAAAAGTCAAACACGATATACAGCGAGTAATTAGAACACAATAGAGCACAAGCGAACGCAAAACGAGACCGAAATCTACCCACAGCTAACAACTGGCATCTTTAAATTTCCGCGCCCCATCTCCGGTTGGCCATCCGACGAGGGGTGCTCCGTCTTTGGTTGGCTGGCTGGGAACACGGAGGTGGGAGGCAACACCAGGCCAGGTGGGGAGTGGCAGCTGTTCGCGCCACCGCTGGATCCCTGCGTCAGGTGACAGGCGAGAGGAGAGAGAGAGAAAACAACACATAGGACGCAGCAAGACGCAAACACACACACACAAACGCGACGCATGTAACAAAGAGCATCTTGAATGAGAGTAACTGAACCAACAGTATGACAGCTGACTGAGTGACTGAGTAAGAGTGTCTACTGGCCATTTTACTGGACTGTACTTCACAGTATCTCCATCATTCTATTATAGAACTGTCTGAAATGCTCCCCATGACTGACATGGATAAAATGCTTTCCATTTAATTTTTTTTAATTTCCCCACAAGTTACACATGCTTATTACAACTGAAAGTAATCCATTGCTTTTTTTGGTGAACTGATGGTGAAAGTAAGGGTCACTATCTTCAGGGCTGTGGCTTGAGTTTCTGAGCAAAGCATTCAACCTTCAAAAAGCAAAAAGGGAAGCCATTTAACTGTACAGAAGAGAGAGAAGACAAACAATGTTACATATGAAAATACCACACACACACACACACACACACACACACACACACACACATTAGTGAAAACTTCCTCTTCTTATTCACATGTAGTTACGGTACAATTTGTTTTCATTCATTTTTTGCATCATAGGCCAAAACTTTGTCCCAAAATAACCTTTTCATTGCTTAAAGCAGGTGCGACCACATTCCAGCCACAAGTAATTGCCAGTTTATTTCAAATAAACCTGATAACAAACTGCGGTTTGGATCAAAGTGTGAGTTTTTGTATGGCATCTCTATGAGTCTGTGTTACCGGGCTGCTCTCATTGCACAGTAATACAAAGCTGTATCTGCAAGAGTTAGACCATTGATATGAAGCTCGGTTTGTGTGTGAGATGTAGTTGACTCATAGCGCGGGTCAGACTGTTTATAATTTGACCAAGACCGAGCTCCTTTATACACCAAGAACAGAGGCGCTCTGTTAGGGTGCTGTCTGAACCAGTGAAGGTGAATGTTGTTGCTTTGTGTATCATAAGAGCATTTCAGTGTTACAGAGTCTTCTTCCATTTTGACGACAGTGGTCTCATCATCTGCTGGTCCAATTCTTTCATCAGCGGAGACACCTTTAATGAAATGAAAAATGAAATGAAATGAAAATGAAGGAACAACCTGCAAAGATCAAATAATCAAGCTGTCAAAGTAGATAAACAAACAAATAAATAAATAAATAAATAAGTAAATTACCTAAAGCAATGATGAGAATCCATGGCAGTAAATTCTCCATGTTTGTCTTCACTGGTTCATCTGATGAGGACAGATCTGTATGTTTGCTTACAGTCCTCTGTGGTATTAATCTCTATGTTACTGTGAGGTAACAGATGAATGAGAAACTCACTCAGGAAGTTCCTGTTTTGTGGTCTGTTAAGGTTAACCATTTGCATTTTTTTCCTAATTGATGTTTTATGTATCATATCAGTCCTTGTTGAAACAAGTTGAATTCTTTTACACCTTAAGAACGTGAACTGTGATGATTTGTGTGTGTTGAACATCCTGTAGTCACTGTGGGCCTCAGAGCACAGTAATACACAACAGAGTCAGACACTTCCAGCTTCTGGATTGTCAGAGGAACTGTTTTTGATGCAGAACCAACTTTACAGTGAAATGTTTCCTTGGCTAATGGGCCCTTCATTTAAAGAGGGAGGCGGACACACGAACAGATGACACAACAAACCCAGGGCTACTGGCAACATCACCCTTCAGCTTATGGATGACAGCCAGATGGCATTTTTAAATTATAGTTTAAATATTATTAATTGTTAAAGTTCTTCTCGATAAGGGCCATAGGTTGGCAAAAAAAAAAAAAAAAAAAAAAATGCCTTGCCAAAAAGGGCACCATGGCCACAGAATGGAGAAGGGCCAGGTGCTTGAGCACCTAAAGGCACGGGAATCAAGTAGGAATTTGAAACAGAGAAAAAAAAAATCACTGAAGGTGTAGAGTGATTACATTAATGTGTGAAGGCAGATCGTAGCTCTCTTAGGTATGAAAATTACAACTTTTTTTTTTTTTTTTAACTACATTCCTTTCCTATTTATTTCAAATTCGGGAAGATGGTGTGAATTCCAACCCCAATTCAGAATCTAAGACTTGAACTAAATCAAACATCAGTCCCTCAATTCAGTTCAGAGCTGATCCCAACCATAAGAGTGCACCTTAAAAAAGATAAATAAATAAATACATGAAATGACTGAGTGAAATGACATTAGTATGTCTCAGTGTCAGTGTTCAGTGCAATAATAACACCATTTACCTCAGATGAAATACTGTACATATAATTGAAGATCAGAGAAACTGTTTGAAATAAATGGTATAACTTGTTTTCAACGTTTTTCCCACACTTATATTTCTCCCTTCCATTTTATTGAACAACTGCATACAGAGATCCTACCAGCACAAGGTGTATGTTTGATTAATACTGCTCCTGTGTGGTTGATGTCAGTACTGCATACACTTGTTAGAGGCGAGGCACTTTTTAAATCTAAAAGAATTCTGTAACTTATTTTATGAATCAAACTCAAGATGTATGCTGCATGTAAAGGCGTGATCAGTTTACCTATTTATCATTTTTAAACGAAATATACTTAGATGATGATGTGCTTATATAACACAGATGTATATAAACATCTGAGATAAATACAAACATTTAGAGAGTTTTTTCTTTTTTTTTTTCCAAATTTGAAGAATACAGAGACCAGATCAGGGCAGTTATATACCATGGTAACTCCGATGATGCTTACTTAACACAGGAATCCACACAGGAACATTGGTAATCTGCATAGCAGGTGATTCAGTTCTGCCATGTCTTAGTTAGGAGCAATTACTGTCCATAATATTCCACTTTCTGAAATCTGCTTGGTAATTATTTTATATTTTGTCAAGACCCAAACTATTCTTACTCATGTCATGACAGTGCAATTAATGTCATAAGATAATGAATGACTTTATAAGTACACTTTGCTTTCTTATGTGAGATTCCCTCTCTGATGTCAGGTTTTTGCACAGTGTAGTTGGGTTTCCTGTCACTGTGGGAGCCATGGCACAATAATACAGTACAGAGTCTGTCACTTCAGTAGAGGAGATCTCCAGATCCACTTGGTTCTTCTCTTTAATGACTTTAGAAGTCAGTCTTTTGTCCAGCTTAGAAATCTCTTTCTCTGTAGAGCTCTGTGAAATGGCCAGCAGGAAGTGGGGAGCTGATCTGGGATACTGACGATACCAGTGAATATAGGAACCTGTGTCAGATGAGTAATTACAGGACAAAGACACTGTGGAACCTTCCACACCGTATACTTCAGTTTGCATTGTTGTGATGATGTTTCCATGACTGACACCTGCGCAAAAGTGAAAAATGAAGAAGTGACACAGTGCGCATACTGACATGACTGACTGATGCCAGCTCTAATGAAGCTGGTGTAATAAAAAAAAATAATAATAAAAAAATAAAAAAATATTGTTTGGAAGTACACTGTTTCATTCAACAGAATCATATGAATGTTCTTTTTTGAGTTGTCAAGGAGCAAAAGAATTAAAGTAATAATCATGACATTTCTGCTTTAAGATCTGTCTTCACAAACATCAACAGACATTATCACTTAAAACGGAATTGATGAACAGCACGGAGAAAACTACTTACCTGAAAGTACTGTGAGTAGAACAATTTTAAAGAGCAGCATTTTACAAGAGATGAGCAAACTGGCACAGACTGCAGACTGATCACAGTTTGAATCATTCTGGAGTCATTGTGTCTCCTATGCTCCTCCCCTTCAGACAGAACTACATCATCTTCAAAGACGCTGAAATATTGACTCTTTTCTTTTTTTCAAAAAAAAAAAAAAAAAAAAAAAATATATATATATATATATATATATATATATATATATATATATATATATATATATATATTCACCTTGCTGACTTTGCAACAAGCCCCAACCTGTCTCACCTCACCCTACCCTGGTCCAGTTGCCCCAGAAGCCTCATCATGTGTGTTTCTGTTACTCAGTCTGCCAAATAAAGCACCCTTTCAAGAGTTATAACACACAACATACATTTTTGAATCAATGTCCATTGACAGATATTGTTGAGCAACAATAAATAAGACTGAGGATATTGCCTGAAACCTGGGGCTGAAAATGACAACAGCAAAGAGTGTTTCAAACCTACAGTCTTCAGTCATCCTTTACTGTGACATATAAAAGTGCTTTTTCTCCCCAGCATTTGAAGTTCTGTGATTTAGTGTGCTTTAAATAATGACGTTATAAATTTTGTAGTTTGCTTAACTAAAGCTATTCGAATTTTACAACTCTCATCAAAAGGACAAATATGATACACTAAATTAAATTCCTCAATACAGTATGTTTTTGCAGTTGTATTTATATTGAGCATGTTTATCTCTTCAGGACAACAGTATCATGAAAAAAAAAAAAAAAAAAAAAGAAATTAAAAATGTTTTACCTCCACATACTGCGATTTAAGGAATGCTCATACTCAATAAAAAATGCATCATATCACAAAATTCTCACTGACTCATATGCTCTTGCTCTGCAGGTGGCACCACATTTTCTACATCAGAGTTTTTGTGTGCAGCCGATAATAGACTGTGGTTTGGAAGTCTCTTTGATGTGTGGTGTTCAAGGCAATTTATTCTGCAATAGTTTTTGTACAGCTTCTTTGTAACTTTGTATCACTGGGTGCCATCTCCAAGAGCACAGTAATAGAGAGCTGTATCTGCCAGAGTTACACTTTTAATAGTGAGTTCAGTAGATGTCTGGTCTGTTCTCGAATCAAACCGTTGTCGGTCAGAGCTATGGCTAGCAGAGGATGATCGAGCACCTTTGTACAGTAAATACTGAGGTGCTGAGTTAGGATACAGTCTGTACCAGTAAAGCCAAGGATAACTAAGGCTCGTATCATATGAACATCTCAGTGTGACACGTTGTTCCTCTGTACTGAAGACATTGGTGTTTCCTGATGGTTCAATTTCATCAGCATATACTCCTGTAAAGAAAAGAAACACATTACGGCACAATAATAATGAAGTGTTTGCATGACTTAATTATTACTGAGGTATAGTGCAGTATACCTGTCGCCATAATCAGAGTCAGTAGGAGCGATTTCTCCATGTTAATTATTCAGAGCAGAACAGATCTCTGTTCATGCTCTGTGTGTTTGCTTTGAGTGTCTCTGTAGTGAATAGATTCATGAGACATTAACTCAGGAAGTTCCTGTCTTGGACTGTGTGTGGTACTCAACGTCACACTCAAACATCAATTTAAAATTAAACTAGATTTTACAGCACTGAAACTTTATCATCACGAAATATTCATCTCAAAAACCACATTTCTGCTGTTGTTTTGAGAGAGCATAACATTCCTTCATTTGAATATATTCATGTCATTTCTAAAAAAAAGAAAAAAAGGAGAGAAAAACCTGAGCCGAGTTTTGGGGAGTTGTGTTTTGCACTTCAGGGCCACTGTAATTTTCCAATACACAGAAAGTTTTACAATCCAAAGAAGAATCTTATTTAGAACACATTCTCGTCTGTTCGCTGTCTGGCTGGCTGGATATCTTCAGTTAGTCCTGCATCCAGCAAGGACAGAGCAAACAAAATCAGATCTGTCTTAATCTGCTCTGAGATATTGTTCACTGTGTTGTTGTGCCATGAATAAAATCACGAGAAGTAAACTCAGGAAGTTTCTGTTCTGTGTGCTGAAATCTTCTCTGAGTAGTCAGTAATGTCACTAACATCTGACAAGACCAAAGATCATGACAAAATAACAATGCCAGTTTTTCAGACATATTTAGTCATGAGAGTCTTTAATGGGATTCAGCCAGCTTGTGATTAAGTTATTATACTGCTCTACATGATCAACCTCGCCACTCTGAACAACCTTACGCATTAGTGATATTTAGCTCAGCAACAACAAAAAAATTACGGCAACAAGACAAAAAAATCGCATGACATTATACCAAATAAGGCACTGCTGACTGAGAGATGGGTACATGACCTGTTTGTGGTCTGAAAAACATTGATCACAATGAGAAATTTAAGGGCTTTGAGCATCCAGAAAAGTGTGTATTGCTTCACTCTCCTCTCAGACTTTTTATTTTTATTTATTTATTTATTTTGCTTCAGTTAAAGGGAATTTTTTAGGAGGAGAACATATATCAGAAAATTTCAGGCTCAGCAGGTTATGCTAAGTACAATGTGCTCGTTTTGATCATTACTTTGGAGATATGCTGTCTTTCTACTCAGGTAACGACATCAATTTCAGGGTCTTGTAATTTTGTATTTTTTTTTTCCATTACACACACACACACACACACACACACACACACACACACACACACACACACACAGCTTGTAGCTCAAGCTACCTCGAAAATCAAACATGCTTTTGGCCTTTTTATTTCTTTTATTTAATAAACCCATTATGTGCCCTTTTAACAGAGAAGATTAAAAGTGTAATAGTAAAATGTATAACATACCAAAAAGTCACCATGTTCGTTAATTATTCTCCTTTATTTTGCATTCATGTTTGTACACAGTTCCAAAGACATCACTCCGTGTAAAGATACATAGATATACCTGATGGCCTACTGGTTGGGCTACTTAATCAACTGAATGAAAACTGACCTTGTGTGCAGACAGGAGTCAATTTTCTTTGATTGGTTATATATATCGCTCTGTTATATATATATGATTATTACCTTTCCATTTTGTCTGTGCAAAGCAATACATTTTATGTTAAACAATGAGAAATGTTTTATCACGGTTTTGTTTGCTTAATTTTTTGTTTTGCTCATTTGAGCTACAGTTGCATTTAAATGAGCAAGAATTAAAAAGAGAAAAATCAGAAAAAGGGCATATTCCACCCATGCTAAATTACCAATGGTAAAATGCTTTGGGCAATGATTCCCCCTAGTGGTAGGTATTCCATCCTTCATCCAACGTCAAAATTTAAATTGGATTTAAGTGGATTTGGATGTGGATGACACAATACATTTTTTTGAAAATGTTATGATCAGTTTTTGAAATTCAATTTCCTTTTTTATCTTATGAAATGCACTGAAATGGAAGTGGGAAGATTTGACTGTGATATGAGGTCTATGTGAACATTTAAGTCCATATTTCAGAATTATATCCTGCATTAAGAACAGAGGACCTGATTTTGAGTATTACATCAAGTGAGATGTTCCTGTTCCAGTCTTTGTATTTTGTATTCCCCTAACAGTCATATTGCTCCTAAAATGTCAGGTTTTTGTACAGTGTAGTTGAGTTTCCTGTCACTGTGGGCTTCAGGGCACAGTAATACAGTGCAGAGTCTGTCACATCAGCAGAGGAGATCTCCAGATTCACTTGGTTGTTCTCTTTAATGACTGTTGAAGTCAGTCGAGGATCCAAGTCAGAACTCTTTGCCTGTTTGGAGTTGTCCATAATAAGCAATAAGAACTGGGGAGCTGATTTGGGATACTGCCGATACCAGTATAAAGTGTTAGTAGTAAAAGTTGTTGGGTAGTTACAGGACAAAGACACTGTGGATCCCTCCACATCATACACGTCAGTTTCCATTGGTGTGATGTCATTTCCATGACTGAAACCTGTAAATTTGAAGTAATTTTCTTTTCAAAAATAAATAAAGATTGCTATATCAAAAATCTCGGCATTGACAATAATCAAACACTGCAGAATGAGCCTTTCAAAAATCATTCTAAAAGAAAATTTATGCTGCGAGACTACTGCGAGACAATATAATATCTATCATAAGCAGGGCGAAGGACAGCACAGAAATGAAAGCTACTTACTGAGAAACGCTGAGAGTAAAGCAATTGTGCACAGTAACATTGCTAAAGAGGTGAACAGAGAAACTGAACTCAATTTGAATAAACCCAGTCTGTATACTGAGAGTGATCACTTCAGCTCTGTGTGTTTTAAGCCCCTCCCTTCTCTCTCTCTCTCTCTCTCTCTCGCACACAAAAATATGATACTCTAGCATTGACTAAGATATAACTGAAAATATACATTTAGAAATGATACACAAACACTGTTTAAAAACAAGAGTAAAATCTTGGAATTTACTATATTGACAAAACATGATAATATTATACGTCTATTAAATGTCTATTTCTCAAGAACTAAAAACGGAATAATTACACATTTGATATACTGAATATTGTGCAGACTTATATATGTTCTTTATTATTATTATTATTATTTTTTTTTTTTTAATTAAAATGTTTCAAAATGTGAAATGATTTTTGGGCAGTACTCAGTACACAAATGCACTCAGTAGGCTGTGATGTTTTTGACTGAGTGTTGAACATCCTGCAGTCACTGTGGGCTTCAGAGCACAGTAGTACACAGCAGAGTCAGACACTTCCAGCTTCTGGATTGTCAGAGGAACTGTTTTTGATGCAACTTTACAGTGAAATGTCTCCTTGAACTCTGTTCCATTATCCCCAGCACTATAAGCATCTCTCCTAAGAATGTATTTAGGGAAGTCATTTGTTCGCTGAATGTACCAGAAGAGATATGCTGATGTACTGGTTGTTTCATATGAACAGTTTAATGTTATTTGTCCTCCTTCAAATCCAGTCACCTCCCTGTCCAGCTGATGAACTTCGTCTGCCCCTTTACAACCTATTGAGACATAAGAACATCTTAAATACCCACTGGAAGGCCAGTCACGGCAAATAAATGGGCAAATACATACATATTTAAACACTAAGCATGAGAAAACTCTTACCAAAGTGAAGAGAAGAAAAAAGAAATAAAATCTTTAGGCAGTGTGTCATGATTTGAGAGGCTGAAAGAGTAAAAGAGAGAATGAGATAAGGCTGAGTCAATAAGATTTTACACTCAGTCTGTCCCCTTCACTCTGTCCTCCTCCTCCATAAAGTAAGATTACTTTAAG
The DNA here is from genome assembly GCF_902362185.1 of Chanos chanos. NCBI lineage: Eukaryota > Metazoa > Chordata > Actinopteri > Gonorynchiformes > Chanidae > Chanos > Chanos chanos. The sequence goes on from NC_044499.1 coordinate 7,542,486, forward strand.
ACAGTGAGGAGGAGCTTCACATGTTACTCTCGGCTTCCCCTGCGTCCCACTCTCTCGCCTAGTTCCACTTTTACAATGAATAAACAGTAAAGCATTTGAAATGGCATTTGAAAAACAATTGCAACAAAATAGGCTCTCATTTGGCTAGAATCAATTTATAATTTGAAAAAGTGTCAGTGAATGTGTGCTATAATAATCATGTGTTAAGGGCAGATCACGGTTGTCTTGGTTTTGGAAACCGCAACCAGTTTCATTAGATTGTGGTCATTTCCCTTTTAGTTTTATGTAGTTGCCATTTGGTGTTGCAAACTGATATGAATTCCAACTCCAGCTCAGATTCTAAGAACTTAACTGAATCAAATATCAGTTCTTCAATTCAACTCAGAATTGATCCCAACCATTTAACATACACTGCTTTAAAACAAATTTCTCTTAAAGTCAAACGACAGTAGTATCTATAATGTGATATTATATAAAAATATCTTAATATCATATAAATGATATGTATATGTCTTAGGGTCAGTCTTGAGTGTAATAAAATCCCCATTTACCTCAGAGGAAATACAGTAACTTACAGTGTAACTTTAAGATGATGAGAGAGGATGTTTTTGATATTAATAATATAAATAAGTGTAAAGATATTCAAAATATTTAACTTGCTTTCAAGATTTTTTCCAGACTCATATTTCTCTCCTCCACCTCCTTCAACAGTTAAATGATGTGGTCAGAGTGTTGTATAAGTTTAGGACGGTTTTGTCGGAATCAGGATCTATAGAAATTACACCAAACGTAAGAAGGAAAGATATAGAAAAGAAAACTATAATGCTCAATTTCATTTTCACAGCATAAACAAACTGATTTATGAGTTGAACAGATGTCACCACATACCAGTCTTCAGAGTTTCTGTGCACGTAGCTGATAACAGACTGTGGTTTGAAAGTATCTTTGATCTCTAATGGATCAAAGCAATTATTTAGCATTGGTTTTTGTACAGCTTCTCTGAGACTTTGTATCACTGGGCTACTCTCAGAGCACAGTAGTAGAGAGCTGTATCTGTCAGAGCTATATTTTTAATGCTGAGTTCAGCAGCATTTCGCTCTGTATTTGATGTAAATCGTGGGTCAGAGGTGTCCTCACTACTGTATGATCGAGCGCCTTTACGCAGTAAATACTGAGGTGCTGTGTTAGGATACTCTCTGTACCAGTAAAGGTAAACATTTTCACTGCTTGTGTCATATGAGCATCTCAGTTTTACAGTATCCTCTTCTGTACTGAATATATTTGTATCTCCTGTTGGTTCAATCTGATCAGCATACACACCTGTACAGAAAAAACAATGAATCAAAAAAAAAAAAAGAACTTTCACAACCACTAATCCATAATACCTCATTTTAAAATCAGTATACCTGATGCTATAAAGAGAGTCAGAAGTATTGATTTTTCCATGTGGAAAGTGTAAATTACACCAGATATGTCTTAATCTGCTCTGAAGTATTGCTCTGTGTGTGTTGTTGTGAGTTTCTCTGACGTGAGTAAATCATGAGAAACTGATTCAGGAAGTTCCTGTTGTGTGTGCTCTAGCTATGAGCAGTAACTAGTGCCACTAATGTCTTTCAGGACCAAAGGTGTTGACAGAATAACAAAGTCCGTTTTTCAGACATATTTAGAGTCATGAGGTCCTTTTATGGAATTTCAGCCACATTGTGATTGAATTCTTATTGCTCTGTACAATACAACTTTACCAGTCTGAAAAACCCTGCAGTTTAGAGGTATTTTGTTCAAACTACAACAAAAAATGTTAAATTATTGTAAATTATTATTACACCTTATTTGCACAGTTGCATGTAAATTGACCTAGAAATGGAAAACGAAGATACAACACCTTGCTGAACTTGTTTCCCAATAGCAAGCTGGTTTAGGCAATGCTGCCCCCTCATGGTACACATAACGGCCTTTGTGCAGTCACACTGAATCCAATGTCAAAATTTAAATTTAGTGGATTTGGATATTGTTTATGTATCAAACATTTAAGAATCTTTAGATCAGTTTTCAAAATGTAACTTTTTCCATTTTACCAGATGCACCAAAATGAAACTGGGAAGATGTGGCTGTTATGTAAGGTCTATGCAAGCAAGTCCTTATTTCAGAATCAATTCCTGTATGAAAGACAGAGTTGTAGTAACTTTTTTCGCATCATATTCCCCTAACAGTCATATTCCTCCTCAAATGTCAGGTTTTTGTATGGTGCAGTTTACTGTTACTGTTCACTTGGCTGTTTTCTTTAGTGTCTTTTTTAGTCAGTCGAGTATGCAGCTCTGACCTCTTTGGCTATGTGGAGTTGTCCATGATAAGCAGCAGGAACTGGAGAGCTGATCTGGGATACTGCCAATACCAGTGTAAAGTGTGAGTAGTAAAAGTTGTTGAATAGTTACAGGACAAAGATACTGTGGAGTTGGTGTGATTTTGAAAAGCTATAAATGTGAAATGACTATGTTTTCAAACCAAATAAACATCGAAGGGAAGATTGTCATATGAATAATATCAATACTGACAATATTCACACACTGCAGAACCTTCTTTTAAAAATTATTCAAGCAGTATGTCTCAGTGTGTATCATCATATTTCTCTCTCTCTCTCTCTCTCTCTCTCTTTCTCTCTCTGTTTTCAAGGAAATATAGCACTACAAACAGCTCCACACTGAATTAATGAGTAAAAAAGCAGATATGGAGTAGAAATGATGAATTTGAACTGGTTTTTGTAAAGCAGCAGATTTGTGACTCCACTCTACACTCCATTTTCACACAAACTGATGTACTTCATTACTGTAACGATCTCGCCTCCTCCCTCGCCAGTCTCAGTCATTCCGCGCTCAGCGTCGCCGGTCTACTAATCACCGGCCTGATCACTCTCATCCCGCACACCTGCCCTCACTTTAGTTTCCCATTACACATCTCCCTATTTAAACCCCTCCGTCGGATCAGTCAGTGTGAAGTCTACACCTTCCCGTGTCTACTGAGCCGTTCGTCTGTTGTGTTTGGAATTGTTCCGTGTTTCTGAGCTCTCTGTTACCTGTGTGGACTCCCCTCTGGTCTCCTGTTACACCTGTCTGTGTAAAGCTCCTTTTGTTTGATTTATTAAAACCTCAGTTTTGCCTGCACTTGTGTCCTCCGCCTTGGTGCTTCCTGACAATTACCCTGTCTTGACCTGGTCAAACTAGGTCTTGGTGAATGAAATACAGAAAGAAATTTCCTTTAATGTGGACCAAGGTAAACACTTTATGGTTTTAAAAAGCAGTTTTCTATTGATTTTTCCCTGAGAAACAGTTTGCCTCTGTTTAATCACAAAAACTAATCTTGGAAGATTGTGTTTGTGTTTGTAAGTGTAATGAGTGCATCTAATTGTTCCTCACCCAATAGTCAGCACAGATTTTTACCTCTTTTTCAACTGTCATTTAGTAGCTGATTTATGCTTTTTGAAACAATTAATTTGGCTAATCTGTCTCGTCCCTGTTTGTCTGATTCAGCTCTTCATAGTTAAACAATCCCCTCCCTCCTAACTAAATAACTAAATAATTAAATGCTAATTTTTTTTGTTTTGTTTTTTTTTTTTTTTTTCATTCATTCATTTCCTAAGCAACTCATCCTAATTAGAGTCGCCAGAGGTGCTGGAGCCTATCACAGCATTAGTTGGGCGAAAGCTGGGGAAACACCCTGGACAGGTCGCTAGTCCATCACAGGACAGACAAACACATTCACACCTTGGGGCAATTTAGTATCTCCAATTCGCCTGACTTACATGTCTTTGGACTGTGGAGAAAACCCACACAGACAGGGGGAGAACATGCAAACTCCAAACGGAAAGGAATCTAACCAAGAACATTCTTACTGGGAGGCGACAGTGCCACCCACTGCCACCCGTTTTTCAATTCAGCTAAATTTTATTTGATTTGGTGTGAAAGATTCTGTCTTGTATGCTAGAAAACAACTTGGATTTCTGTTATGACATATAAGATATAAGCAAAGCTGTGCCCACCATTGAAACGTGTTGACATTTTCTTTTCTTTTCTTTTTTTTTTTTTTTTTTTTTTTTTTTTCAAGATTCTCCCAGTTTTTAACATGTCAGTGCGTTTCAAGTCTCCCAAATGATAGTTATATTCACGAGAAGACAATCTCAATAAATAAAATTAACTTTTAATATATTTTTAAAATTGAAGAGAATTTTGATTAAAATATTTCAGGACTTAAACGAGCTTCTCTGGCAGTACTCAGCTTATTGAGTGTATTTGCGTACTACGATGTTTTTGTCTGAGTGTTGAGTATCCTGTAGTCACTGTGGGCTTCAGAGCACAGTAGTACACAGCAGAGTCAGACACTTCCAGCTTCTGGATTGTCAGAGGAGCTGTTTTTGATGCAGAATGAACTTCACAGTGAAATGTTTTCTTGAACTCAGTTCCATTATCCCCAGCATTATAAGTATTTCGTCGAAGAATGTATTTAGGGAAATCATTTGTTCGTTGAATGTACCAGAGGAGTTCTGGTCTCGCATTCTGTGTATCATATGAACAATTTAATGTTATTTGTCCTCCTTCAAATCCAGTCACTTCCCTGTCTGCCTGGTGAACTTGGTCTGCCCCTTTACAACCTATTGAGACATAAAAACATTTTAAATACTTGCTGGAGAGCCAGTCATGGTAGATAAATAGGTAAATAAACAAATATTTAAATAATAAGCATTATAAAACTCACCAATGTAAAGAGCAGAAAAAAGAAATAAATTCCACAGCCAGTGTGTCATAATTTAGGCGGCTTAATAAGTAAAACAGAGAGTGAGAAAGTCAGAGTTTAGATACACTGAGTCTCTCACCTTCATTCTTTTCGCCTTCTCTATATAGTAAGATTCCCCTGAGACTGTGAGGAGGAGCTTTACAGGTTACAGGTCCTGCCTGCCACCCTCTCATTTGATCTCACTTCTGCTTGTAAACAATAGGCAGTGTAGTGCCTGAAGTTGTATTAAAAAAAACAAAACATTTGTAAGGTCTGTAGAGTAGCGATTAAGTACAGCAGTAACACGACAAATCTTACCATTCACCTGGTGAGACGGCTTGGTGAAGCCTATGTTTAAATGTTTGTTCATACAGTAAGTCTTTTCGGTCCAACTGTTTTTACTGGAAAAGTAATAACCACAATGACATGTAATTCTGAAATGATACATTTGTCTTCAATTTTTTTTTCCTGTTCCATCAAGTAACAAAAATACTTGGAATTCCCTGGTGTTTCATGAAATGCATCTATTTGAAGGTAAGCAATGCCAATTTATAATAGAAAATGAAATGTGCATTAAACAAATGCTAAGAACTCATTGCATCGAATCCTTACATATTAAAATGCACAGTCCCTGAATCGTATTGAAGCCCATGTATCTATATACGTCTTAAGGAAGACATGCGTATACACAAATATTTTAAGTAATGCGATAAAATACAATAATTGGAAGAAATAAATCTGAATACTATTACGTTTGATTTTGTGATAAATTCATCTTTGAGCACTCATGTCATGTGAAATAGCACAGTGTGACGTCACTGATGAGCAGTTACAAATGTTTGCTGCCCCCCAAGCACAAATGTCAAACTCTGCCTATGAGTGCTAGTAATACACACCATGCATATGCAGTACAGTGTGTGTGTGTGTGTGTGTGTGTGTGTGTGTGTGTGTGTGTATGTGTATGTGTATGTGTGTGTGCGCGCGCGTGTGTGTGTGTGTGTGTGTGTGTGTGTGTGTGTGTGTGTGTGCATGTGTGTGTAGGAAATTGTGCTGCAGTTCAAAGGTAGAGACCCTGGCTATTCATAGTATGTTGAAGAATTCTAGTGAAATGACCCTAGTGGACCACACTATCTGCCACATTGAAGAACTCCTGGTTAAGTGAATTATCACCTCAATCTCTAATCAGCAGTCATAGGATTCATTCATGCTCCTTAGATGCCAGGTTAGGGTTACACATTAATTACACTAATGCTCAATAATCTGACACAGTCTGTGACCCCACTGAAGTAGCCCTGGCCACCCCATGTGCAAAAGTCTAGTTCCACCACTGCTAAGATCTGAACTGAATGAAAGACCAGTTGACTCAGTTCACCTCAGAATTGATTCCAACCATATAACATAATACAATGATGTAATATTAGTAATTATGAAATATTAGTATGTTTCAGTGTCAGCACTGAATGTGATGATACCATGATTTGCATCAGAGGAAATACTGTACATTCAATCCCACAGTGGTCAGAAAAACTCAGAGCCCCACCCTCAAACCTAGCTTATAATTCTTCCCTCTACTTTCTTCAACACCTAAAAATGCAGAGATCCTCATAGCCCATGTTACAAGTTTCATTAATGCTGCCCCTGTGTGGTTGAAGTCAGTACTGCATTCTCACACTTGTTAAAGAGGTAGGGCAACCATAAAATCTAAAAGCATTATTTAATTTATTTGATTCATTAAAATGAAGATGTATGAGGAATACACAAATTGATCTGGCCTTTATATAGAGGATTGTTAAACAGAATGGGTTCAGAGGACGGTGAGATGTCCGTGTGATGTACATATACATCTTTGTTCAATAAGCACATTTGAGATAAAATTAAACAATTTGTAATGGTAGTTATTGTTGTAAGAGAACCACTCTCTACGTAACATTAAGCGTTCCTCTGTGAGATTACTCCCACTAGGAAGTCAGGTTTATGTATGGTACAGATCAGTTTCCTGTCACTGTGGGAGCCATGGCACAGTAGTACAGTGCAGAGTCAGTCACTTCAGTAGAGGAGATTTCCAGATCCACTTGGTTCTTCTCTTCAATGACTTTAGAAGACAGTCTTTTGTCTAGCTTAGAACTCTCTTTCTCTGTAGAGTTCTGTGAAATGAGCAGCAGGAACTGGGGAACTGATCTGGGATACTGACAATACCAGTGAATATTGGAACCTGTGTAAGCTGAGTAGTTACAGGACAAAGACACTGTGGAACCTTCCACACCATACACCTCACGTTGCATTGCTGTGATGACGTTTCCATGACTGACACCTGTGCAAAAGTGAAAAAATGTATAAAATGACACAGTGCACTTACTGACATAATTCATATGAGCATGCTGAAATTATTCACACATTTGATGAAGCTGATGTAATAAAAAAGAAAGAACAGATGCTATTGTTGAGAAATATACTGTGGTTTTCCTGCAACACACCACATAACCGTTTGAATCTGCTTTCATGAATCATTAAGAAACATAATAATAATAATAATAATAATAATAATAATAATAATAATAATAATAATAATAATAATAATAATGATGTCTGGTCTAAGCCATAATCTGTCTCCAAACAGTCGTAAACATTATCCTTTAATATAGAATTAATGAACAGCACAGAGAAAAGTACTTACTTGAAAAGACAGTGAGTAGAATGACACTGAAAAACAGCATTGTACAAACAGTGAGCAAACTGACACTGATCACAGCTTGAGTCATTCTGGAGTCATTATGTCTGCTAGGCCCCTCCTCCTGACTCCTTTCGTCTTTCAGGAAAAATATAGTTTTTTATAGTTGTTTTTTTTTTTTTTTTTTAATAATAATTTCTGCTGTTGATGTGAGAGAGTCAAAAATCCTTTTAGTTTAATGCGTTCATGTCACAATTTACATTTTTTGTTGCCCAGGGTCATATATAATCCACTTTAATGAGATAATAATAATAATAATAATAATAATAATAAATAGAAAACAGAGATACTGCTCTATGGCAACAGAATGAGAAAAAAAACACAGTTTACTTGGAGCTTGTTCCCTCCAGTAGCGCTACATAAACTCTCCTTAGTTTAAGAATAGTGCTTCACCCTACATCTGTCTTTTTTCTTCCCACTCAAGGGCTAAAAAACATGTACGCTGTTTGCCTGTTCTTCCTGTGACGGCCTCCACTCTATATCTTGTCTTCTGAGTGTGTTTGCAGGTTGGGTGTTGGAGTGGGAGGGCCATACCTGTTGACGCCAGACACCTGGGAGTTCTATCATTTTCATTTTCACAGCATAAACAAACTGATGCATGAGTTGAACAGGTGTCTCCACATACCAGTCTTCAGAGTTTCTGTGCATGTAGCTGATAACAGACTGTGGTTTGGACATTTCTTTGATCTCTAATGCATCAAAGCAATTATTCAGCATTAGTTTTTGTACAGCTTCTCTGAGACTTTGTATCACTGGGCTACTCTCAGAGCACAGTAGTAGAGAGCTGTATCTGTCAGAGCTATATTTTTAATGCTGAGTTCAGCAGCATTTCGCTCTGTAGTTGATGTAAATCGAGTGTCGGAGGCATCCTGATAACTGTATGATCGAGCACCTTTACGCAGTAAATACTGAGGTGCTGTGTTGGGATACTCTCTATACCAGTAAATGTAAACATTTTCACTGCTTGTGTCATATGAGCATCTCAGTTTTACAGTGTCCTCTTCTGTACTGAACATATTTGTGTCCCCGGTTGGTTCAATCTGATCAGCATATACACCTGTACAAGAAATGAAGACAATGTATTAGAAAAAATAAATAAATAAATAAATAAGAACGTTATCCCTTTCATAAGCGCTAATCCATAATACCTCATTTTAAATCAGCATACCTGGTGATATAAAAAGAGTCAGAAGTATTATTTTTTCCATGTGGAAAGTATAAATTATTCCAGATCTGTCTTAATCTGCTCTGAAGTTTTGCTCTGTGTGTCGTTGTGAGTTTTCTGACATGAATATATCATGAGAAACTGATTCAGGAAGTTCCTGTTATGTGTGCTGAAACTATGAGCAGTCACTAACATCACTAACGTCAAAGATGTTGACAGAATAACAATGTCAGTTTTTCAGACATATTTAGAGTCATGAGATTCTTTTATGGGATTTCAACCACATTGTGATTGAATTCTTACTGCTCTGTGCAATACAACTTTACCAGTCTGAAAAAAACAAAACAAAACAAAAAAAACCAAACAAAAAAAAAAAACAAAACAAAACAAAACAAAAAAAAAAAGACTCTGCAGTTTAGAGATATTTTGTTCAAACTACAACAATGGTGTTTGTGAATGAAATACAGAAAGAAATTTCCTTTAATGTGGGACCAAGGTAAACACTTTATAGTTTTCAAAAGCAGTTTTCTATTGATTTTTCCCTGAGAAACAGTTTGCCTCTGTTTAATCACAAAAACTAATCTTGGAAGACTGCGTTTGTAAGTGTAATGAGTACATCTAATTGTTCCTCACCCAATAGTCAGCACAGATTTTTACCTCTTTTTCAACTGTCATTTAGCAGCTAATTTATGCTTTTAAAACAATTAATTTGGTTAAACTGTCTCATCCCTGTTTGTCTGATTTGGCTCTTCATAGTTAAACAGTCCCCTCCCTCCAAACTAAATAACTAAATAATTAAATGCTAGTTTTTTGTTTGTTTGTTTGTTTTCATTCATTCATTTTCTAAGCTACTCATCCTAATTAGAGTCGCCAGAGGTGCTGGAGCCTAACCCAGCATTCATTGGGCAAAAGGTGGGGAAACACCCTGGACAGGTCACTAGTCCTTCACAGGGCAGACAAACAAACACATTCACACCTTGGGGCAATTTAGTATCTCCAATTCGCCTGACTTACATGTCTTTGGACTGTGGAGAAAACCCACACAGACAGGGGGAGAACATGCAAACTCCACACGGAAAGGAATCAAACCAAGAACATTCTTACTGGGAGGCGACAGTTCCATCCACTGCTCCACCACACCTGCCGCTCATTTTTCAGTTCAGTTAAATTTTAATTGATTTGGTGTGAAAGATCCTGTCTTGTATGGTTGAGAACAACTTGGATTTCTGTTATGACATATAAGATATATGCAAAGCTGTGCCCACCATTGAAATGTGTTGACATTTTCTTTTTTTTTTCAAGATTCTCCCAGTTTTTAACATATCAGTGCATTTCAAGTCTCCCAAATGATTGTCTTCTCAGGAGTATAACTGTCTCAATAACTAAAATGAACTTTACATTTGATATATTTTTAAAATTGAAGAGAATTTATAAATGAAAGAATGTTTTTACTTTTTTAATTAAAAATGTTTCCGAAGTTGAAAGAGCTTTTTTGGGCAGTACTCAGTATACAAACACACTCAATAAGCTATGATGTTTTTGACTGAAGGTTGAACATCCTGTAGTCACTGTGGGCCTCAGAGCACAGTAGTACACAGCAGAGTCAGACACTTCCAGCTTCTGGATCGTCAGAGGAACTGTTTTTGATGCAGAATGAACTTTACAGTGAAATGTCTCCTTGAACTCAGTTCCATTATCCCCAGCACTATAAGTATTTCTTTGAAGAATGTATTTAGGGAAGTCATTTGTTCGTTGAATGTACCAGTAGAGGTCTGGTGTTGCACTCTGTGCATCATATGAGCAGTTTAATGTTATTTGTCCTCCTTCAAATCCAGTCACTTCCCTGTCTGGCTGATTAACTTGGTCTGCCCCTTTACAACCTATTGAGACATAAGAACATTTAAAATACTTGCTGGAAAGCCAGTCATGGTAAATGAATAGGTAAATAAATAAATATTTAAATAATAAGCATTATAAAACTCACCAATGTAAAGAGCAGAAAAAAGAAATAAATTCCTCAGCCAGTGTGTCATAATTTAGACGGCTTAATAAATAAAACAGAGAATGAGAAACGGCTGAGTCAGTCAGAGTTTAGATACACTCAGTCTGTCACCTAGACTGTTTTCTCCTCCTCTGTAAAGTGAGATTATCCCCTGAGACTGTGAGGAGGAGCTTTACAGGTTACTTGTCCTGCCTGCCACCCTCTCATTTGATCTCACTTCTGCTTGTAAACAATAGGCAGTGTAGCGCCTGAAGGTGTATTAAAAAAAAATATCAGATAAGCCTTTTTTTTTGGCAACAATGAACTTCAAAGTTGGAAAAAAGTTGCTTAATATATAAAGAGATAAGAATCATGTGGATCGCAGCTCTCTTGCTTAATCAAATTGCAGCACGTTTCATTAGATTGTACACTTTTTCCTCTCATTTTGATTTGGCTCCAGTTCAACCAACTGGTCAGAATTCCACGTCCAGTTCAGATTCTAAGAACCAGAGGCGGAGCCAGAGGAGTGTGCAGGGTGGCTCTTGGAAATACAGGGCTGGACCATGACACAGAAGTGTCCAGTACTGGACTGTGCCATGGCCCAGCCCTGTACTTCAAAGTCCCAGTGCATGTTTTCCTTGTGTCCTGTCTTGCATGTCTTGTCTGTTTGTCCTAATTTGTTCTGGTCCACGTTTTACCATTTCCTGCCTGTTTCCTGCTCACCTGCTGCTACTCACCTCATCAGCCACTGCATTTAAGCCCTGCCTGAATCTCCACTCTCTTTCCAAATTCATGATTATTGTGTTGTTTGCCTTGTTTTTTTTGTTTTTTTTTTTCTCTTTGACCTAGGCTGTTATTGGAATTGTGATTTTTGCCTTTTTTTTTGAAAACCTCTGCTTGGATCTGTTGCCTCTGAATTGTTCTTTTTTTTTTTACGTTTTTTGGATTGTGATTTTGCCTAGTGCTTTTGGAACCTCTGCCTGAATCTTTTCCCCTCCTGTTTCTGACCCAAGCGTTTTGATGTTGTGAGTTTTGGCCAGTCTCTAATACCTCCACCTGGTTTTTCTGACTCTCTGTGCCTGATGGCCTCTGCCTGTGTTTTGATCACTGCTTTTGCCTGTGTCCAACCTGTATCGTAGTTGTGATTTTGCCTTTTGCTTTTTGGAAAAAGGATCTCATTAAACTAACCGTTTGTCCACTGAGTCTGCTTTTGGGTCCTCCATTCTAATTAGACCTCACCGGCCCTAACATTCTGATATTTTAGGGTGGCGCCCAGGGTGGCCAATTTGATTTCATTCACTATCACTGGCAGTTTGATGATAATTGACATCTCATTTCACCTGCCCTTGAAAGAAGTGTTTACCTTGACAACTGGCTGCACCTTTTTTTAAATCGAGGACAACTAAGAATATTTACACAGCTCAGGAGTCACGCAAGTGACTGACAACTCTGGCAGACCTAAGGTGAAAGCACCGTTTTGAAGTACGTTTTTTAATGTTTAGCATCAGATTTAGGTTTCCTGAACAACTTTTACAAAAGTTGAGTCGCTGTGTAGATGCATATTGGCAATTTGGTTCCATAACAATCAGATAAGAGAGATCAGTTCCCAATTTAGCCTAACATTATGTTTACATCTGTGCTAGTAATAAATACCATGCATATGCAGTACCCTGTGTGTGTTTAGGAAACTGAGCTGCACTTCCAAGGTAGAGACCCTGGCTATTCAACAGTATGCTGAAGAATTCTAGTGAAATAACCCTAGTGGACTACACTATCTGCCACATTGAAGAACTCCTGGTTAAGTGAATTATCACTTCGACCTCTAATCAGCAATCATAGGATTCCTTCATGCTCCTTGGATGCCAGGTTGGGGTTACACAGTAATCTGACACAGTCTATGGCCCCACTGTAGTAGCCTTTGCCAATTGATCCCAACCATATAACATACACAAATTTATCTGACTATGATGAAATAGTCGCACTGGGAGGAGCTCGGTGTAGAGCCGCTGCTCCTTCGCATTGAAAGGAGCCAGTTGAGGTGGTTCGGGCACCCATTCAGGATGCCTCCTAGGTGCTTCCCTGTGGAGGTGTTCTGGGCACGACCAACTGGGAGGAGATCCCGGGGCAGACCTAGGACACGTTGGGAGAATTGGTTATCTTGGCTGGCCTGGGAACGCCCTGGGATCCCCCAGGAGGAGCTAGTGGATGTAGCCAGGGAAAGGGACGTCTGGGCTATCCCCCTCAGCTTGCTGCCACTTTGAACTAGTCCCGGGTAAGCGGCAGAAAATTATAATGATGATGATGAAATATTAGAATGTCTCAGTGTCAGCACTGAATGTGATGATACCATGATTTGCATAAGAGGAAATACTTTACATTTGATCTCAAGGTGGTCAGAAAAACTCAGAACCCCTCTCCCAACATCTGCTTACAACTGTCCTTACAACTTACTCTCGTATGTTACAACTTACAACTCTAATTTTGTAAGTTTGATTAATGCTGCCCCTGTGTGGTTGAAATCAGTACTGCAGTCTTATGCTTGGTAAGCAGGGCAACCTTAAAATCTAAAAGCATTATTAAATTTATTTGATGAATTAAACTGATCAGGCCTTTATCTGGGTCATTGTGAAACAGAATACATTTACAGGATGATAAGATGTGAATGTGATATACATATGCATCCTTATTCAATAAGCATGTCTGCAATAAATATAAACCATTCAAGGGTTTGTTTCAAATATTAGGACTACAAAGACCAGATCAGAGCAGGTCTGTACGTATTCAGTCCCTTGATAACACAGCCAATGCTTATTCAAAGTAATAATTCACATGGGAGCACTTGGAATCTGCATGTATGTGATTCAGTGACGTCAGCTCAACTCCTGACTGCTTGACTGTTCAAGTCACTGTCCATAACATTCAGCATTCAGAAATCTGCTGTATGATTGCTTTGCATCTGACATATTGACCCAAACAATTTTTACTCGTGTCATGGATAATGGTAGTTATTGTCATAAGAGAATGACTCTCTCAGTAACACCGTGCTCTTTGAGATTATTCCCACTAGGAAGTCATGTTTTTGTATGATACAGATCAGTTTCCTTTCACTGTGGGAGCCATGGCACAGTAGTACAGTGCAGAGTCAGTCACTTCAGTAGAGGAGATCTCCAGATCCACTTGGTTCTTAGCTTTAATGACTTTTGAAGTCAGTCTTTTATCCAGCTTAGACCTCTCTGTCTGCGTAGAGGTTTGTGAAATGAGCAGCAGGAACTGGGGAGCTGATCTGGGATACTGACGATACCAGTGAATATTGGAACCTGTGTAAGCTGAGTAGTTACAGGACAAAGACACTGTGGAACCTTCCACACTATACACCTCATGTTGCATTGCTGTGATGACGTTTCCATGACTGACACCTGTGTAAAAGTGAAAAAAAAAAAAAAAAAAAAAAACGTATAAAATGATACAGTGCACTTACTGACATAACTTAATGCTGAAAATATTCACACATTTGATGAAGTTGGTGTAATAAAAAAGAAAGAACAGATGCTAGTGGTTTTCCTGCAACACACCACAGAACCATATGAACCTGCTTTCACGAATCATTAAGAAACATAATAATAATAATAATAATAATAATAATAATAATAATAATAATAATAATAATAATAATAATGTCTGGTCTAAGCCATAATCTGTCTCCAAACAGTAGTAGACATTATCATTTAAAATTACATTAATGAACAGCACAGAGAAAAATACTTACTTGAAAAGACAGTGAGTAGAATGACACTGAAAAACAGCATTGTACAAACAGTGAGCAAACTGACACTGATCACAGCTTGAGTCATTCTGGAGTCATTATGTCTGCTAGGCTCCTCCCCCTCTGCTAAACACACATCATCCCCAGAGATGATCAAATGCTGACTCTTTTCATCTTACAGGATTTTTTTTTTAAATAATTTTAGGACAATGAGAAAGCCCTGCCTTGGCAGATCAGTGACATGCCAAAACAAAGCCTCTGGTGGAAAACTCTAGGGAGGAGAATCTGGTGGTTCGTCAGTGAGCACAATTATAGCACATGGAAACTGATCAGCTGCAGGATAAAAACGGGAGTCTGGGGAGAGGCGAGGGGAGAATACAGAAGCAAACGCTGACTGAGCCAGCAACTAGCCCAAAACCTCCAGTTCACCCACAACAAACCTACTCCATCAACGACAATGTAGTGATCTCTGTTACATATGTTCTCCTTTTCAGGAATAAATATCCTAATATAACAAGTTGTTGAGTAACATCACCTAACAGAACAAAAAACATATTGTCTTGCATACACTAGCAACACGAGAGGGCACACATAATTCTGTTTTACAATATTTCCGGGACAAATATAAACAAACATGTGCATTAACACACGAAACACTCTCAGATATGATAGATGACAAACAGCAGATGTGTCGATAAACAGATTAAACATCTTACTGTAAGTTCACATGAATAGAAGAATGTGACATAAAAGGAAAAAAGCCCATGCTTTCATATTTCACACATTACAACAGCTGACAGTGATGAAGTAAGTTCTTCATCCATTTTGTCATGTTCAGTGAAGCTAGAAATGTAAAAGCAGATTTATTAGTTTGATGAATTTGCCTCTGATATTTTGGTTTATGAGTGGGTCTTTTCACCTGCAACAGATAAAACCTAAACATTCAACCTGTAGGGGACACTACTCCCTGTATTTGTTGCTGGTTGACATTGTACTATGCGCTGTGCTCTGAAGGCCTATTCAAGTTTTCTAAGGGTTAAGAATGCTAATTTCCCAGCTGTAACACAAAATATTTCCTTCCTAACTGTGTGCAGATACGAGATGTAGCAAAGTGTTTAATTAAATTTGAATCACAGGCTTTTAACCCAAGGATGGTGAGTATTACGATGTTTGATCATGCAATTATGAATGCAGCTAATCATGTGTAAATATCCAGTGCAGTTCAATGGCCTAACACTCGCCCATGCAACACTGAGTGTGTTATTCCACAAACTAAGCATTTACAGACTTTAGCATTTATAATTAGGACAAAAACATCACGATCGTGTTGTAGAAGCCTTCATATGGTGGTGCTGGTACTTGACATAGAAATGAAGGAATCTTTCCATCACAACATTTATTTTACAAAACATATACATGGCAATGTAAATGACAACAGTAACATAAGTGTTCAGATGAAAATGATATGAATGTCAAATTTATAATATACATCAGAAAGACAAAACACAGAAAATAAAATTAAAGACCCCGAATCAATATACTTTTATTTGATTTAACCTTGAACATCATTGTGAATCTGGTTACAGCTACAGGACGTGTATTACTGACAAACTGAGTTGAGTAAAAATGTTCTGAATGAAAAAAAAAAAAAATATATATATATATATATATATATATATATAT
The DNA here is from genome assembly GCF_902362185.1 of Chanos chanos. NCBI lineage: Eukaryota > Metazoa > Chordata > Actinopteri > Gonorynchiformes > Chanidae > Chanos > Chanos chanos. The sequence goes on from NC_044499.1 coordinate 7,558,570, forward strand.
CACATTAAGCAATCTGACCAAGTTTTATGTTGTTGCTACGCAGGTGGTACCACATCATTTCTACTTCAAAAAGAGTCTTTGCGTGCAGCTGATAATACACTGTGGTTTGACAGTCCCTTTGATCTGTACTGGTTCAAAGCAATTATTCTGCATTAGTTTTTGTACAGCTTCTCTGAGACTTTGTATCACTGGGCTATTCTCAGAGCACAGTAGTAGAGAGCTGTATCTGCCAGAGTTACACCTTTAATAGTGAGTTCAGTAGATGTCTGACCTGTTTTCGACTCAAACTGTTGAGGGTCAGAGCTATGATCAGTAGCGGTTGCTGATCGAGCACTTTTACGCACTAAATACTGAGGTGCTGAGTTAGGATACAGTCTGTACCATAAACTAGGTAGTACAGCACTGAAACTTTATCACCAGAAAACATTCATCTAAAAAGAAAAGGCTTTGATCATTTAATTATCATTCTGCGCTCCAGGGCACAGTAATACATGAACATGTAAAGGGAAGATCCTGATCCTTAGATCTTGCTGATCAAGCTGCCACATTTTCATTTTCAAACGATGCTGATTTGTAACTTCAAGCAGATGCACAAAGATTCAGTGGATGAATTCCTGTGCAGATATTTCAGATAGTTTGACTGCATTTCTGCTGTTGTTGTGAGAGATTATATCATTCTTTCATTTGAATATATTCATGAGACAATTTAAATCTTTAATTTTCAGGATCATATCTGACCCATGTTTCATCAAATTTCATTACAACCTGTAATATTCTAACACACACACAAACATTCCCCAAACCATAAAGAGAACAAAAAAGAGTTTGTTTATTAATGCGGTCTTTTCAAATAGAGCATCATGTACAGGTGAGAACTGACAATATAGTGTAAACATAGAGACAGAATGAGAGTAAACACAGGGTAACAGGACACTGCTCCCCTAACTAATACTACATAAACTCTTCCTGACTTACATATAATGCTCCACGCTCTGACTGCCCGTTTCATTTATTTAAATTAAAAAAAAAAAAAAAAAACTTTTCATGAAGCATGCTGTTCACTATATTCTATTTACCCCACCTGTAAAAAGTGACACAATGGGTTTTTTGTTTTAAACTTAAAGGTAAGTGGACATCTTGCTAAATCCTTAAGTGAACTTGCATTTTGTTTTAATTAGATTAACCAGGTAAATTATTATTAGATGAAAGTAATTAGTGCTTGGTGACATTAATTTTGGAGACATTCCTTGGAAGTGTTAGTCTGTTATATCTGAAACATCCTTTGTAAACATCACAGGGGTCACAACAGCAGAACATTACAGATGGAGACCTGCATCTTTACAATATTTTGCAAACTACAAACTGTCAGAAGACTGATTGCGCCATGGACAATTTATTCAAATGTGGTATAAAAAGGATTACAAAACCCTTCTCACTGGACATGCATTCCCCAACATACTTTGTACAAAGATTTATGGCTTTGGATTTTCACAGTGAAGACTGTGTTTTTCCTCAGGCCTAGGTTTCTGTACAGTTCAGAGCTGTTTCCTGTCACTGCGGGCACAGTAATAGAGTGCAGAGTTTAATAGAGGTGATCTTCAGATGCACCTGCTTAGTACCTTTGTCAACTTTAGTTGAAATATTGGGATAAACATCACTCTTGCGCTCAGACTCGGTTTCATAAATTAAGACGAGGAATTCAGGTTCAGATCCAGAATGCTGTCGGTACCATTGGAGAGTATCTCCTCCACCAGCAGTATAGTTGCAAGAGAGAGTAATATTGTCACCTTCTGTTACATGCTTTTTAGTAGCTAAAGATGTTACTGAGTTCGCAGTAGTAGCATCTATCAAAAAGAGGATGACAAAAACAAAACACAAATAAGTTATAGATCTGCTATACTTGGGCTTTTAGGTTCCCGAATCAAATCACATTATCTACGGAAATGTATCAGAAATTTACAGTTTAATGAATTTTCTGATTATTTATAATAAATATATTTAAAATGAAACTCTTACCTAAGAATAACGACAATATTGTTACTAAACACCGGAGCACCATGTTGATGCAAAACAGCTGCGACCAGAATCTAATCTGAGTAACACCAAAGAGTGGCTCCAAGCACAGCTACAAGCTCCACCCCCAAATGCACTGGCATCAAGATCACAGCTAAACTGTAATGGCTTTTCTGCACATCTGATGAATGGATTTAATCACCCTCATGTAAAGTTTATGGAAGAAATGGACACAAATAAGACCATCCTGTCCAATGCACTTTAATGATGAGACCCTAGCATTGGGTATCTTAGATTGTATTCTTCTCTCCGCGATCGAGCAGTTTTCAATCGTTGGGTTGATCTGTCTGGTCCAGTAAGTGACTGGATATTGCATTTATTCATTCATTACATCTGTTCATTCGTTTATTTTCTTGAATTCTTTTCTCCAAATACCTACAAAGGTCAAAACCCATCCATTTTAGCATTTCCAGCCATGGTGAGGTGTAAAGAGAGTGTAAAGGGTCTGATAAGCTTGACAGATATATCTCACCTTCTGTAGTGTTCAGATATCTGTTCTGGATTAAAAACAAAGCATCTCTCTATGGAAACACTTGCCTCTTGTGGTTGTTCTGACACTGCTACCTAATGTTTTCTGCAGTTTTGTGAAGGCTTTCCTTACATAACAACAGAAGAACAGGTGGTTAATGCATGACATTCATGGATTACAAAAAATATGTTTTAATTTTTATCTTCAATGAAATCTGAAACATGCTTTGGCACCTTGAGTTTTGTGACCAAATGAAGCTCCACAAGACAGTAGCAATAGACCGCTTAGGCAACAATGGGAGACACTGGTAAGCCCATGGTGCAGCCATGCTTTTGTCTGTAGAAACCATTGTTGTGCTGGAAATAGGTGGTGTCCAGACAGAGGTCCAGCAGATCCCATATCTGGTCTGGGCTGAGGTTAGCTCTATTCTTGAGGGCCTTGTCCTGTGACAGTTGTTGCTTTACGGTTTTCACTGCCTCTGCAACGCATCCCAGTGATTCTCAAACCCAGTAACACACAAAGGCAGAAATTCGTCCATCCGAAAGGCCGCACACTCAAACACAAGAAGAGCAACCTAGTAAATACAGTCCAATGCAATGAAGAATGCTCAGACTTATACATCGGGGAAACGAAACAACCTCTAAATAAATGCACTCAGGTCAAGACTCAGCAGTGTACCTACACTCAAAGGGCAAGGGACACTCCTTCGAGGACAACAATGTGCACATTTTGGACAGGGAAAGCAGATGTTTTGAAAGAAGGGTGAAGGAAGCCATCTACTTCAAAGTCAAGAAACCATCCCTCAAAAGGAGGAGGAGAAGGAGGTCTATGACACCACTCCTCACCCACCTACAATACTGTCCTTTCATCCCTGCCCAGGAGATTTAACAACCATTCACACCTGGCCACATGTGACTCCAACAACTCTAACGACTGTCGTTTAAACTACCACTAACTACCAAGTCACATGATGGCCTTAACAACAACCCCACAAAGGTTACATACCTGGGACTCCCCATTAGTCAGTAAGAACTGAAGAGGCCTCTAGGATGAGAGGTGAAACATCGTCGAGTATCTACAACCAAGTCCAGTGGCCCTCCAGTTGACCATCCTACCATGTTTGGTTCTACTTCCACTACTTGACAAGTCAGTAATGATCAAATAGGTCTATTTGATTTGTACTCTTCAAGCTCATGGGAAATACATTTTGTTTTTGTTTTTATTTAGACATAATAGATTTAAAATCAAGTAGCAGCAGTTCTGCAGCTAAGTGGAAGTAAGTGCAAGGATCTGAGAATTGTAATGTGCTGAGTTCTCATGGTCCTTGTTAAGGTTCTAGCAGCAGCATTCTGAATGAACATAGTAAATGAGCTACAGCTCTCCAATAGTATCTTTGAGAGGGCCAGTAAAAAGACTATCGCAGTAGTCAACCCTGCTGGAGATGAGGACATGCAAGAGTTACTGTAGGTCTTATTTGGCCATGAAATCTCTAATTCTCTCTGTATTTTCGAGATGCTAGGATTCTGATTTAATCGTTGCTTTGATATGGCTACTAAAGCTATAGTTCGCATTAATGAGATTTCTGACCGAGACCAAGATTTCTGACTTCAACTTATCTAAGACAGACCGGAGGCTGATCTTGGAATGCTGTCTCTAACAATTTAACAATTTTACTCATCATACTTATTTTTACAGTCCACAGTCTTAAAAAATCAACAAACTAACATAAATAAATAAAAAATCCACCAAAATAAGCATTACAACATTTTACTTATTCAGTTCACTGTCTCCAGCCATAAGACCACAGTAACAAACAGTGGTAACATTCAGAGTTCCACGCTGATTTATACAATTGAAGTAGTCTCTAGTGTAGTGTTGTGTTCATTGCTTCATTTTACTTGAATTTGTTTTATATCAGTAGGAATCTGTTGTAGCTATTGTTTCAGTCACAGACATTAAATAAGTTCAAAAGTTAAGTTCATTAAGTTAAATCATCAGCATTGTCTGTCTTCATGTAATTCTATGAGATAATTTCATTTTGCGTGCGTGTGTGTCTGTGTGTGTGTGTTTGTGTTGTCATTTTTTCTGTTTGTCTGTTGGTGTGCAGGTGCTACAATGACATTTCTGCTTCAAAGACTCTTTGTGTTCAGCTGATAACATAATGTGGTCTGAGCATCTCTTTGATATCTGGTGTTTCAAAGCAATTATTCAGCATTAGTTTTTGTACAGCTTCTCTGAGTCTTTGTATCACTGGGCTGCTCTCAGAGCACAGTAGTAGAGAGCTGTATCTGTCAGAGTTACATTTTTAATGCTGAGTTCAGTAGATGTCCGGGTTGTACTAGATGCAAATCGAGGATCAGGGATATCCTCATCACTCCAACTTCGAGCGTCTTTGTACAGTAAATACTGAGGTGCTGTGTTAGGATACTGTCTGTACCAGTATAGCCTAACAAACTGACTGCTTGTATCATATGAGCACCTCATATTCACAGGATCCTCTTCTTTACCGAACATATTTGTGTTCCCTGTTGGTTCAATCCGATCAGCATAAATACCTGTACAGGAAATAAACACATTGGAAAATTAATGCAAACATGTAGGATAGATTTGACATCTGTTATGGTTTGGAACATAGAACTAGAAGAATTTTGAAATCAGGATACCTGATGTCATAATGAGAATCAGTAGAAGAGATCTCATGTTGATAATGCAGACCATATTAGATCTGTGCTCACAGCGATCTGGAGTGTTAATGAACGTGTAGTGTAAGTTTGTCTGCAGTGAGTAAATTCAGGTGGCATGCAACACATGTTCTACACTCAGGAAGTTCCTTTTTTGTATACTATAATTCTGAGCGGTGACACCATCACATTACTCGTCCAGAGGAGATGACTCAGAAGATGATTAACTGTCAGGGTCCCTGATGGGCTCACAGCCCTGTTGTTGATTTCTTGAACTAACCTGCATAATCAACTATGCCACTCAGAACAGCTCTTGGATTATGAGGTGTTTAGTTTACTGTGTGGTGACAAAACTTTATCACTCTATTGTAAGACAAGGTCTGATGAGCAAGAGTTTGACAAACTGCAATAGTCTTAGTTTTAAGACATTTAGACACATATTGAGTTCAGATAAAGTAAAATTTCAAAATAGATTCTCAGTCAAACACAGTCTGAATATTTCCTCTAGAGTAACAAGTTTCAATCTGTAAAAGCTGTCTAACTTGATTAAAGAGTGCCCTCTACTGTTTGAGTCCTAACCTCTTTCAAAGACACTTTATCACCCACATATCTTTAGGCTGGTGGTCACTGTTTATAAGAAATGAACTTATGTATAATAATGTAGTGTCGACATTCTATTTTGGATTTTAACAGGTCCTAGTGAAATAAATATCTATTTTATGCTGATTAATGTGAATCCCTCTGTGTTTCATTAAGTGCATTCTGTTTCCTGTCACTGTCTGATTTTCCTTTATTCAATCACAGTCTTCACCTCTTTTTGTTGGTCACATTTGGCTTTCTGGAATATCCCTGGCTTTGTCTAGCTTGTGAAATCTTTGTCTTACTTGTCCTCATCGTCTGCTGTACTCGTGTCCTTGGCAATAGTAAAACAGCAATGGGGTGGAATGCTTTCTCCTTCATGGCAAGATTCACACACAATTACATTTCATTATTACATAATTATATACTCTGAAAATGTCTAATGTGGAGAGTTTTCACTACATTTCATCATCCAACAAACTGCAATATGCAACTTATGATTCAATTTTAACTTGATGACTGAATCATTTGTCTTTAATGTGCAAGGCACCTTCACTTAGATTTTTGTAGAACCTGTAGGAATTTCCTGTCACTGTGGGCTTCAGGGCACAGTAGTATAATGCAGAGTCTTCCAATTCAACAGATGAAATCTCCAGATTCACGTGTTTTGATGTTTTGTTAATTTTAGCAGAAACACGAGGAGGAGGAGATTCACTCACAGTTCCACCTTCCAAGATGTAAATGAGGAATTCTGGTTTAGATCTTGGATACTGTCTATACCACTGTAAAGTAGGAGTTCCACCAGTGGTATGTTCATACTGACAGGTGAATTTAACAGTGCCATCCACTAAAACATGCTTCTCAGGGTCAAGGGATGTTATTGTGTCTGCACACATTTCACCTGCAGGGAAAAATAAAAGACATCCCTTTAATCACTCCCTTTCAATCTCCCCAGTCATGAGAAATTTATTTATGTTAAGCATAACAAGGATAGATGACTCATTCGTATATTATAGTAACAGATGCATTGTAAAGAAATCATGTACTCACCTACAAGCAGGAACAGGACTAACACTATACAGGACGACATGATGTCTGAGCTGATTTGATGAAACATTGAACAAGTATCCAGAGTCAGAACTGAGTGATTTATCTTCAGTTCTGTGACTTTAAAAAGCTCTGTGAACAAAGAGCTCCCTCCTCTGGCTCAGAACTGACCTAGTTTGTAATCTCCTCTCAGACACCGAAGCTGTGTAGACAGGTTCAAAGGAAACTGCATGCATGTGCAAAACAAGGTCTATATTTCATCAAACTGAGAAATAATAGAGGAAAGGAGGAACAGACAAGCAGCCAACACAGGGTAAACATGACAGGCAATACACTGATTAATAGATCTAAAGAAGTAAAGAAAGATATAAGAGATACTTAGTAAAAAAATCAACTGACAAAAAAAAAAAAAAAAAAACTTTTTCCTTGGCTCTATGTATGAGTGAGAAATATCAGCTCTCTCTTTTCCACTTGTTCAGATTTTGAATTGTTCTTTCTGACAAAAAGGAGAGAAATGGTGGAGTTACATTTTAAATGTTGTCTCTGAAATTCTTCTCTTGGACATTTATTTGTACTGAGACAAGCTGAATGAAGATTTTGACCAAACAAATTGTTTTGGAAATAAAGTCACATTTTCATCCACAAAAGCTGAATGCTAATCTGAGCAGCTCTCAGATGCTGTGAGGTTTTATACTACAGGCTATCTATATTTCCCTCTGTGGGATTCAGGGCACAGTAGTAAAATGCATAGTCTGTCATTTCGGTAGAGGAGATTTCCAGATCCACATATTTCATACCTCAAAATATTGACTGATAAAGGTTTGCATTTTTTTTCTTTCTATTTTTTCTTGCCTTGGATGCTTTATTTATTGCTCTGAAACGCTGGAAAAATTTCAAGATTCTTAGATCTGAAAATATACCAAAAGACGGTGACTCTCTTGATCAGTGACTACTTACCAAACCTTACACAAAAATCCTAAGCACAGCTGTTATCTTATGAGTGTTGGATATCCTGTAGTCACCATGGGCTGCAGAGCACAGTAGTACACAGCAGAATCAGACACACACATTCTCAGGGGAAGTGTTTTTGAAATAGAATCAAGATTTGCACTAAACCTCTCTTTGAATTCAGGCTCCTCGTTCCCTCCACCAAAAGAATATTTGCTAAGCATATGTTTTGGGTAGCTGTTTGTCAGTTGTTTGTACCAGTAGAGGTAGGTTGTTTGAGCATTTGTGCTGTAATTGTCCTGTCCTTTGCATACTGGGGAAGGAAATCAATAAAAACAAACAGATAGATAGATAGATAGATAGATAGATAGATAGATAGATAGATAGATAGATAGATAGATAGATAATAAATTTTATATACACATACACACACACACACACACATACATACATTTATAAAAAAAAAAAAAAAAAAAATCTACCCCCTTGCCTCTTTGGGCAGTCTTCTTTCACTTCCAAGTTTGGGTCCTCTACCAGAGGCCTGGGAGCTTGAGGGTCCTGTGCAGTATCTTAGCTGTTATTAGGACTGCGCTCCTCCTCTCTTCCAGATCATGGATGTTCTTCCTGGGATCTGTTGGAGCCACTCTCCCAGTTTGTGGGTCACAGCTCAGAGTGTTCCACTTACCAGGGGGACCACCATGACCTTCACCTTCCACATACAGATTATCAACGCTTCAAAGATATTCAAAAGCTGTACATGTTGACTAGAATGCCCAGTTTCAAATTATTCTGCCTCATAATCTGTTATTAGTGATTAATTGCCAAGAGTAACATATTTCAGTTTATTTAAGCAAAACACTCAGATCGTAGTTTTAATGTATTGATCGATATTTCAGTCGTGACAGATGAGAGATAAAAGGACTATTGAGGGGTGCCCATTCTAACTGTTACTTTGGTAATACCTTAGCATATCAGATAACAAGATTCTGTAACTGATCTATAGATTCACACAACTTCTAAACCTGTCCAGCACAACTACCAAGAGTACATTGCAACAGAGTTAAGATTCAAATGATGATGGACATGCCTGTCTAACAAAAAATTTTATTGCTTGATATTCAAAAGAAGTTTGATTTTGGTTCATCAATTAACACAAATTCAAACAACATACAAACAGAACTGTTTAAATATTTAGGGCAACAGGTTGTAAATTGGTTCCACATACAAAATATTGATAGGTAAATTATTAATATATATTTTTTTTTATTTCTTATATGCTTATGTTGTAAACAACTAAGTTGTCCAACTCTGAGTGCCTCTCTCAAAGGCAACAGTGGGTCAGATATGACCAGTTTTTTCTTTACCACCAGTCTTCTTCATAAAATATTGTCTCGTCCTTTTCAAAGTCTTCATGTAAAATTAGTAGTTTTTTTGTTAGTTTGTTTGTTTGTTTCATACTACACAATTACTCTATGATTCTACATAATGATTCTAATTTACTTTCAGTTAACAGGGACATGGGACATGGCTATTTGCCATCTCCATATAAAGAGTCACAATGTTAAAAAAAAAAAAAAAATATATATATATATATATATATATATATATATATATATATATGTGTGTGTGTGTGTGTGTGTGTATATATATATATATATATATATATATATAATTCTTAATATTAAAACTGAAGGCGTAAAACAAGGGAAAGGGAAAAAAATAGCTTTTTAGGTAGTGTTAAACTTATAGAACAATTAGTCCACCTTCATAACTGGTGACATGAGTGTTTGGTTGTTTTAAAAAATGATTAGAGCATTTCTTAGTATTTTACTGTGAAAATACATGCAATTTGTTTTAATTAGGTTTATTTGTATAGATGTTTCAATGAAATAACTAAACATTAATTGAAAATATTACTGTGCCACTGTAACCTTCTCATAACTTAAGCAGGTATAACCACATAATGAATAATCAGTGAAAATAAAGAGTCTTTGATAACTGCATTGTGGTTGTGGTATTTTCTTTTTAAAGCTTCAAAAGAAATTGTCCAGGTGAGTTTTTGTACGACTCCTCTGATACTTTGTATCACTGGGCTGGTCTAATAACACAGTAGTAAAGAGCTGTATCTGCCAGAGTTATGCCATTTATTCTTAGACCACAAGATGTAGAAGTTTCACTCGACTCAATCCGAGAGCCAGAGTTAGAGCCTGTAGTCAACCATTCAGGTGCTCTGTTAGGATGCTGTCTGTAACATAAACACCGAACACCACGACTTGACTCATATGAATATGTGAGTTTTAGAGTTTCGGCCTCTTTCCTGATCATGCTGGTGTCCACCGTTGGCCAAATGTTTTCAGCAAATACACCTAACGTGAAAACAAAAAGATATGTGAGAACATCTGACAAGTTACATTTGTTCTTATCAAAATGTTTATAAAATGAAATTGTATTGATGAAAAATTAAACAACTCTAGTCAACTGCATTTATAGCATTTGCCATTACACTTATTTACCTGAAGTTATAATGAGAATCAGTAGAGGTGAATTCTTCATTTTTAATATGAGATTTAGATTAGCATTAGATTGGATCTGTGTTGAAGAGCAGACTGATCTGAGAGCTTCCTTTGCATTCCCCTGAGGTTTGCTGCGCTTCATAACTTCCTGACAAACCAAATCAGGAAGTTACTTATCACAGGTATGTGTACAGTTTTTTGTTTATAACTTGCATATTTAACAGATATTTTGGAAATGTCACAACAGTAATCTTTACTAATATTTGTTCACTGATTCATGGTTTAAAAAAAAAAGAAAAAAAAAAAACAGGGAAGTTGTAGTGCATTATTATTTTTTTAAAAAGAGGTTCTAGTAAACATATTATATTTGCAGTAGAAACATTCTTCTAGAGTCACCTTAAATTGCTCATAAAAATCAATAACAGCAAATATTATATGACTAGAAAACAAACAAGTCACTTTTGCCAAAACTGTTAAGCAGTTTACGAGGAACACATCTATGGCAGAATCCTTTCTGCTCTAGAGGTGTGGTGGGTATTGATGCCAGACTGAGAGTGGGAGAAAAACAAAGTCATACTTACACGCATACAGAAAAAGAACCATCGATTTCAGGTCTCATAAACAAGAATTATTTAGATATCATAATGGAAGAATAATTGTTCTTAGTCATCAGGATACAAAGCTGACAGCAATACATACATGATGTAATATTTCCATTTGACACACTTTCCTTTAAGCCTGTATTATACAATACTTGGAAAAAGAGCAATGGCTGTGTGAATACTTAAACTTTTTGGAAAGGATAGCACAACATTTTGTATCTGACTGCTGAAACAGGGTGATCATTACAGATATGACTGTGCTAAAGTATCATTTACAACAAAGGTTTTTGTATGAGTGTTGAATATCCTGTCGTCACTGTGGGCTTCAGAGCGCAGTAGTACACAGCAGAGTCAGACACACTCACATCCTGGATTGTCAGAGGAACTGTTCTTGTGTTCATGTTGAGATGAGCATTAAATCTGTCCTTAAATTCATCTCTGGTATCGTTAGCAAATTTATCTCTTCTTAACATGTATTTGGGGGCATCGTTGGCTTGCTGTATGTACCAGTAGAGATATGGGTTATTGCTGGTGCTGTTAAATTCACAATTCAGTTTCACTGATCCACCCTGAGAAATGATAACATCACTGTTTGTCTGTTTAACCGAGTCCTTCCCTCTGCATTCTGTAAAAGACATGAATCATTTATGTGAAGGTTGTACATATCTTCATGACAGGCAGTCTCAAAGAGAATTAACAAATATTATAGATAATGCATAAAGTCATACCACAGCAAAATGCAGCAATAAGTAATGAAATTTTCAGCCAGTTGTTCATGATCGTTAATGCAGTCACATCGACACGTAAAAGGTGAATATACCCAACACTGAATCTAGTATGAATTTATGATTCTCCCTCCCTCCCTCCCTGCCTGCCTGCCTGCCTCTACTGTACCTCCCTTTTTCTTGTTTCACACTCCCCAGCTGTCAGAGCTCCCCCTCTCTGTGAGCAGAAATGTATAGATAGTGGGAAGAGAGGAAGGGGAAAGAGAGAAAACAAACAGTCGTTGAAATGATTTTCTTCTTTGGCGACCTCTAATCTTCTCATTCTTATCCAAAAACTGAGTATTTCCACGTATCCCAATAGCACTTTTATAAATATAATTTTAAATTCACAATCTTAGGCTACCTAATTGATAATGGGAAAAAAAATGTACCTCTGAATCTACAGTCCTACACACTTCTTCCACATTTGCAAGGATTAATTGCTTTGCTAAGCTCTGAAGTGGGTTAGTGTGATATTTTAAATGAGGTTTTATGAACATCCAGGATGAGAGTAACTGAATAGTGCCACACAGTGGTCATTTTATTGGATTGCACGTCACAGTATCTTAAACAATGTATTGTAGAGCTATCTGTCTGAAATCCTCCACCTGAGTGACATAGACAACGTGTTTGAGTAAAAGTGTAGAACAAGCGTATGGTAATCTGTTTTTGTGTGGTGAAAGACTGAAAACTGTACAGCTAGCTTTGCTTGTACAAGACTCACAGTGTTCTGATTGACTATGAAAGCATTCACAATTTTGACACTGTCCACTGCTTATGCCGGCAGTTTTCCCACCTTATTGTGTGGCCATGTCACTGGGGGATTATAAAAGAAGCAGTAATTACGCATAAATGATATGACCTCTTTAGTGCTACTGCATGTATTACCACATAAGGTAATCCTCAGAAAAGTATTGTTGTATAACTGAAAATAGATTGTGGCTGTGGTATGTTATTATATTCAGGTTCAAAGAAAATACTTCCTGTGAGTTTTTGTGCAACATCCCCTATAATTTCTACCACTGGGCTACTCTAAGAGCACAGTAGTAGAGAGCTGAGTCTGAAAGAGCTACTCCTTTAATGGTGATTTTCGTAGTTTTGTCTGATGTTTCTGACTCAAACTGACTGCGGTCAGAGTTGTGTTGATATGTACTGTATGATCTTGCCCCTTTATACAGTAAATACTGAGGTGCTCTGTTAGGATACTGTCTGTACCAGTAAAGGAGAACAGTATTGCTGCCTGTATCATAGGAACATTCAAAAGTTACAAAATCTCCTTCTGTTCTGAGCTGATTTTCTCTCTCTCTTGGTTCAATTCGATCCTGTGCAAATATCCCTGAAAGAAAGAATGAAATGAAATGTATCTTTACAGTAGAAAGTGACAACACTAATCCTCCAATTACTGATGCCGTTTAAATAGCGCTAATGTGAATCTCCCAGCATATTGTACATGAATGTTATACATATATAAAACAAAATATATCTAGCTATTTAACTATTTAAAGTGACGATTATGTTTTACCCAATGCCATAATGAGATTCAGTAGAAGAAGTTTCTCCATGTTGACTGCAGGTCAGGTCAGATCAGGTCTGTCTTTATGCTCACAGTCATCTGAGGGAGTTGCTCTCTGTTGCTCTAAGTTTCTTAGAAGTGAATAAATGACCAGGTGGTAAAACTCATGAGAAACACTCAGGAAGTTCCTCCCATGCAACCTGTTTGTCGAACTCTCTTGAGTTTTGCATTCACTTTTAGTCATTTAATCATTCTGGATGCTGTTCTTTTGTTTGAGGACTGAAATCGCTAAAAAGAATATTAATTTCTTTTTTCTTTCTTTTGCATAAAGGGTTGTTGGCCACTATATTTTGTTGAAATACATATTTAGATATCTCATTATGCGTGTTATACTGCCTCAGTTAGACAGGCCTCCATGGTTAAGACTACAGGTGAAACAGTGTTACAACAGTCACTTTTTTTCTTCCTTTGAAACATAAAATGTGGTAGTTATCCTGCGACAGACATTAGGTTGTTTACCTGAATTCAGCTACTTACTGGTATTATAATCTGTGATATAGTGCCACCCTCACCCTAGGTGACAAGATCAACTTCTATAAGTTCACCATCATAGATATTTTTGTCTATTGCCTCCAATGTAATTCTAGATCACCTACGCACCAATCGTCCTATGACTGTAAGTCCCGCCCCTGAAGCAGAGGTTACCTAATACAATAGGCTACAGTTATGTCTGTCAGGTAAAGTACTCATTGAATTGACTGAGAGTGGCAACTGAAGACTGCTTACTTCATAAAGAGAGCAGAAAACATAACGTACACAATTTGTTTAACCTACATTTTGTAGGCCATATATATATATATATATTTTTTTTTTTTCCAGTTGGTGCCAGATGGGAAATGTTAAAGTATAGCAGAAGCTTAAAATTATCATATTTTGAGGAAAATGATCACACTCGAGTCATACCCAAGAGAATGAATAGGTGTAAATGTGTAATTTCAGAAAACACATTACTTGAGACGAACGACTTTTTCAAAGACGATAATTCATTGTACATCTAGCAAATTTTGTTTTGATTATTTTTTTATTAATCTTCATATTTTCAAACTAAATTTGGTCTGCAAGAGCTAGTTAAGAGGGTTGTCCTGTCTTACTAATACCCCACTTGTGGCCAATATCTTGACGTGGTGAGTGGGCTTTCAACTAAACAGGCCGATTTTACAGCAGGAACCAGACGTAACTAGCTTAGTATACACTTTCACAAGAGTAGACTGTGACGGCTGTGTGTGATGGCCGCACATAAAGGCCACTACATCGGTTTGGTTTCCACCTCATTTATCACATACACATAAAATCTGCAATATATAATAACACAAACTACCATTTGTCTTCCACAACCTTTTCTTTACTTTCAGCTTCTGAGTTAAGTACACAAACTTAGTTGCTGAGGGATTCTGTAATTCACCTTTATCCATTGTTACCTGCCTGAGTCATCTTTCCAGGTTGGTCCATCAAGGAAAGGGGCAAGTGTGGAAACACAGGCTATTTATTGAGTTCCAAGAGGCAAGGCGGCGGGAAATACCATCTTTAATTACCTGAGGGGACCAAACATCACTCTGTGTTTCCTAATTGTTCTTAATGTGATTGCTTTGTTTTCTTTAATGAGATTATTTGTTAAATAGCATTATGTAAATTTCAGTGAATACATTTGTTTAACTGTAACCTTATATATTTATAGATTAGCCATGCTCTACTGTCTGTTGTTTGGTGCTTGCCACCAAACTATATGTATGTGTGTGGGAGCTCCCTGTTTTTTTTGCCCCTGTGTTTTGTTCCTGTTTTTTGCCCCCGTTTAGGGTCCCTGTCTGTTGTCCAGGTGTACCAAAGCACTGGTATTTTAGTTTTCCTAAAATGCTAAACTGGTTTCTGCTGGTTTTAGACCTCTATCAATGGAGGCCAGAGCAGATTTTGTTTAGTTGTATAGAATTATTTTGCTTTCACTTTATTTTTGTTTCGCTTTCGGTTTCCAAAGTTTAATGGATTTTCTTCCTTTTTCACAATGTACTGATGCTTCCTTCAATAAATGGCAAAATTCTGCACTGCCACTCCGGTCTCTGTGCCCTTCTCTTGGCATGCCCTTTACATAGACTTCACGAGGGAGAACTAAAACACGGGTATAAGCAGAAGAACAAATGGAGGCATAACGAGGTGGAGACAGGTGAGATGATTGATAATCAGGCTGATGATTAGTGGATCAGCGGCACTGAACACTGAATGGTTCATACTCGAGAGGGAGGAGGCAAGGTTGTTACACATTTCCAACACTTCAATTCTGATCAAAAACAATAATATAAAATTCCTGGTTTTGAATCAATGAGAAATTGTTTATTATATGGAGAGGGAGAAGGGAGAAAGAAGTTTGCTAAAAGTGCCATTGACATAGATGTTGTATCTAGAGTTTTTGTATGAGTGTTGAATATCCTGTTGTCACTGTGGGCTGCAGCGCACAGTAGTACACAGCAGAGTCAGACACACTCACATCCTGGATTGTCAGAGGAACTGTTCTTGTGTCAGGGTTGAGATGAGCATTAAATCTCTCCTTGAATCCATCACTGGTGTCCTCAACAAATTTAGCCCTTCTTAATATGTATTTAGGGGACTCATTGTATTGCTGAATATACCAGTAGAGATAAGGATTGGCAGTCGTGTTATATTCAAAACTCAGATTCACTTGTCCACCTTCAAAACTGATCACAGTTGTCCCGGGTTGAAAATTTCTGTGCTGTGGTTTGTCAGCAGTTTAATTTTTAAAATTAAATCTACAGCAATAAATTCTTAAAGCTCTGGGGCTATTGATTTACTATATCAAAAAAGGTGTTTCAATCATGTTGCAGTTGAGCATTGAACAAGTTTCAAACAAGAGGTGGAATACTGACCAAATTCTACTCCATTATGTGGTTGTAGGAGCTAAATTGGCCTGAATGAAGAACATGACTTAAGTCATTTCTATGAGAGAAGCTTTGTGGACTTCATACATTTATTTATTCATTTATTTATTTATTTATTTATTTATTTATTTTTGTACATGTCATTTTACTTCACCATTTGCACTACTTTCAGTAAATGGGATGTTTTTCCAAATACACAAAGCATTGTTTTTAAAAGTGTTTTAACCAATTATCCACTGCATCTCTCTCTTAAACCTCTGCCTGCCTCTTAGCAAAAAAGATGATCTGTTGAATGACCTAGACAATTATTTATGAAATTAAAAGAAAATCATCTAAAATACCTCACTTTACATTACTAAATGACCAAAGCGTTGGCTAGTCTGGTTCAAATTCTGAAGTTGTGAGAAAATTGTCAAAATTCTCTGATTAAAGCTGAATAATGGCCAAGTACTTCTAGTGTACTGGTATAGGTGAATAATTAATCCAGCAACTATGACAAATCTTACTGGTAAGGACATGATTTACTTTCACACAGACTACATTTATGCTATGAAATCAATTGTTAATATGTTTGGATAACACTGATTTAATGCTTATTTCAACTTTATTTCCTGTCACTTTGGGCCTCAGGGCACAATAGTACACAGCAGAATCAGACACATGCAGCTTCTCACTTCTCAGAGGAACTGATGATGTTTTAAGCTCAGCATGAAATCTGTCCTTAAACTCATCTATGTTCTCTGTTTGTCCCATATGTAGATTTGATGTGGTGGAGCCAGTTAGATCATTTTAATACTCATTTAATAACTTATGTAATAATTACATTCTAGGTATCTGCAGCAAACCTAAAACATAATACCTTTCCCAAAGTGTAATAATGATCAAACACAAAACGTATTATAATCAATTCTAAGTCCGCCTACAAAAGACAGCAATAAATGTCAGAAAACTGAACGGAATCAGAAATATCTGCATACATATTTCATATTTTTAGATTCTTAAACTCAGAATACTAGATGTAAATTGATCGGGACATATATCTAAATTAGAGCATGATGAGAGGTCTGAGGCTGTTCATATTACTATAATAATGAGAAACACACAGTACCTTATTACGTTCAGTGATATTACAATTAATCCTAACTTCTGCTACAGACGGAAATAAATGACTGAAAAACAAAGGCAGTAGTCTGTACTTTTCAGTTTCTAAATCTCAAAATACTAAACGTAAATTCAAAGCTGCCCTAATATAACCTATTCACAGCCACACAGCTGTAACCACAAATTTGCATACTCATGTCTTATTTTCAGTTTCTAAAGCTCAGAGTACTAATGTTCATTCAAAGTTGCCTTGACATAAACTATTCAAGACCCAGGCAGCTGTGACTACAAAACAAACAACAAAAAAACATTTAATTTCTCTGACAACAGGATGTGGGATTTTATTATCTACAGTTTCATAGAAAATACTGAGTGAAGTTTTTGTACAGTGTCTCAGTGAGTTTGTATCACTGGGCTACTCTCAGAGCACAGTAGTATAGAGCTGTATCTGTCACAGTTACTATTTGAATAGTGAGTTGTGTGGATGAATCAGTTGCAGCCGAGTCAAAGTGAGGGTCAGAGGTGTCATCCCCACTCCATGACTTAGCTCCTCTATACAGTAAATACTGAGGTGCTGTGTTAGGATACTGTCTGTACCAGTAAAGTCTAACATACTGACTGCCTGTTTGATATGTGCATTTCAGTGTAACAGAATCTCCTTCTTCAGTAAATTTAACTTGGTTTTCTTCTGGTTCAATTTGATCCTGTGCAAATATTCCTGCAAAATAAATCAACATATATTTGTCAACTGAGGGCTATTTAACAATTTTCACAAAATCAGCTTAAATATGTTAAATTTGTAATATCTTGAGAGTATCTAGTATTCCATGGCATTCAGAAATACATTTTCCAATTTACCTGATGCTATGGAGAGAATCAGTAGAAATGATTTCTCCATTTGTCTTATGCTGATCAGATCAAATCTCGGTTTATGCTATCAGCTCTGAGGTGTTGGTCTCCCTGTGTGTGAGTTTCTCTGCAGTGAGTGAACTCATGAGAAACTGTAATAGCCCTGATTATCTCCCCACCCCCTCTGCTGGCTGTTTCATTCTCCATTTTCATCGTAGTCACTGCCCACAAAATTCGAAATTGTCCTAATGTAACCTTTTCACAGCCTAAGCAGCTGCAACCACACAACACAGTCAAACATTTTTGATTTCTCAGATAAGATGCTGTGGTATTTTATTATCTACGGTTTCATAGAAAACATTGAGTGAGTTTTTGTACAGCTTCTCTGAGACTCTGTATCACTGGGCTGCTCTAAGAGCACAGTAATAGAGAGCTGTATCTGTCAGAGTTACTGTTTCAACCTTGAGTTCAGTAGATGAATCAGTTGCAGTCGATTCAAAGTGAGGGTCAGAGGTATCATCCTCCCCATCTGCTGATTTAGCCCCTCTATACAGTAAATACTGAGGTGCTGTGTTAGGATACTGTCTGTACCAGTAAAGTAGAACATACTGATTGTCTGTGTGATATGTGCATTTCAGTGTCACAGAATCTCCTTCTTCAGTAAATTTGACTTGGTTTTCTTCTGGTTCAATTCGATCTTGTGCAAAAATTCCTGCAAGAGAAAAGTCAACATGTATGCTGTAAGCTGAAAGTTATTTAACAATTTATTGAAACAATCAGATTAAATGTGTTTAATTTCTAACGTCCTCAGAGTATCTTATTTTGTATTATTCAGAAATACTTTATTAAGTACCAAATTTATCTGTATATACCTGATGCTATGAAGAAAATCAGTAGAGATGATTTCTCCATTTGTCATACGCTGATCAGCTCAAGTCTTGGTTGATGCTAACTGTTCTAAGGTGTTGGTCTCCCTGTGTTTTTAGTTTCTCTGCAGTGAATGAACTCATGAGAAGCTGTAACAGCTCTGATTCTCTCCCCACCCCCTCTGCTGGCTGTTTCACTCTCCATTTTCATTGTAGCCACTGTCTTTTTTGCCTTGATCGGTTAAATATTCGATTACTCCTTGCACTTGGTCCTGTTAATCTTGTCTGCCCTTCAGTCTGCATGAACATCCCTGGTTTAGCCTAATTTCCTTTGTATGGAATTGTCCTTACTTTATTTCTGCAGTCCTGAGATTTGGAAGTGGAAGAAAATGTTTGTGAAGTCTGTTCTCAATCTTGTATTCCAAGTTTTCTGTGTATCCTGTACCTGTTCTGTTTCTTGCCAGTTTTTTTTTTTTTTTTTCCCTGGTTATAACTTGTTTAAATAAATTCTGAGGTCATCTGTGAAAGCATCCACTCTCACCTCCATTTCATGACAGAAACCCTATCAGGAAGTTCTTGAGTGTGGTTAGCAACAGTATGGCATCCACATAGTTGTTGCCAAAGAACACTGATCAGATCAAAATCAACTTTAATGTTTTATGAGATTTTTTTTTTTTTTTTGCTAAACTGAACAAATGTGTACAAATAAACAATCCTCAAATCTCAGAGTGCTCATGATTAAAGTCTTCTGGTGTTGAGGGATTGTGCCTATTAAAATAGTGACATGTTTTGAGTGATCGTCATCCTGCATCACATTCACAGTGAATTTAAAGACACAGTAGTGCAGGCCATGTCAGACACTTACAGATCCTGAATTATCTGAAGAACTAATTGTTTCACTGCTGAGAATGGATCTCTAGGTTTAAATTTACAATTTAGTGTCACTATGTCATCCTCATATGCAGTTTGTTGTCTGGTTGGTTGATCAACACTGTCCAGTGCTTTACTGTCCTGCAATCCGATACACATTATAGCGTCAACCCCAAAAAATAAATTAGTTGATGTCCAAGACTCTGAATAAATTTTACTAAGTGTCAGTACAAAATTAATTAATGCCATAA
This sequence comes from Chanos chanos, assembly GCF_902362185.1. Classification (NCBI taxonomy): domain Eukaryota; kingdom Metazoa; phylum Chordata; class Actinopteri; order Gonorynchiformes; family Chanidae; genus Chanos; species Chanos chanos. The sequence goes on from NC_044499.1 coordinate 7,578,641, forward strand.
GAAATTAATTAATGCCATAAAAAATTAATTAATGCCACAAAAAATGTAGTGAAAAATTGAATTTTTTCTGAGTATAAACAAAAACAGCTTGTATTGTGAATAAGTCAGTGATGTGTGGATGTCTCACTGGTTATCCCTGCCTCTTTTCTTCTTTACATTATTACAGAGACACTTACTTTAACACTGACTCTGTGTCTTGATGCTCATGTCATCTTTCATAACAATGTCAGCTGTATATCAACAAAAAGATGCTGATTCAGTGGGACAGATGACAACCTAAAGCTGCAGTCCTGGATTTCAATACAGGTCTCTACGATCCCTCTGGCTTGGAAAAGCCATCTGTGGTCTGGTGAAAAGTGGTAGGAGACTCCATGTGTATAAGAGTGGACAAGTGGTTGTCTGTGACTGTCCCCAGCCAATGTGAGGATTGTGCAATTGGCAGGGAAGGAGGTGTACCAGAATTGCTAAAAACTAAATTGGCTCAAAACAGGATAAAATAATAATAAAGATACAATGATATTCATCTGATATTTCAGTGGCAAGATTTTAATCAAAATCATTTGTGACGGCCTCCACTCTGTATCTGTGTTGGGTGCAGTTGGGTGTCAGAGTGGGAGGGCCATCCTGGTTGATGTTGGGCACCTGGGTGCTCTGATCTCCAGGTGTATAAAGCCTAAAGGGAACTGACGGTTCTTGTCACCCCTCTCTACCCCCCCCCCCCCCCCCCCCCCCCCCCCCTTGCCTTTCCCCTTCCTTCTAACTCTTTTTGTTTCTCTCTTCCTCAGGCCTCCACCATTTGTTTCATTAGGATTTGGTCTGCCCTCCTTTTTGTCACCTTCTGAGCCGAGTCGTGACACATTTTACTAAATAACGTACATAGTCTCTTAACACTTGGTCTGAATTTCTAAGGGTCATTTTAATCATGTCAGATAATATAGAATGTAAGCTACCACAGACAATAAGCTGCGAATTTTGTCCTGAAATTCATAAGTCAAACCACTGTTCAGACCAGGACAGGACATTTAAATGAGAGTGTAATGAGCAGTCTGGGGCTGTGTATATGACCTAGCGTCACCCATATGTAGTTTTGATGGCGTGATGGAGCCAGTTAGGTTGGAGAAGTTTAATCAAATTATATTTTCAGAGGGTTATTACATTTCAGGTACCCTTTATTTACCTCCTATCATTCAACGACACTTTCCCTCTTTTCTCTCTCCTCTATCTTCACTCTCAGTATTACATGATTGGTCAAAATTTCATTACGTAATTGGTCATTTCTAACTCTACCCCATAGAGACGGAGGTAAATGACTGAATATTCTGTCTGGTCTTGCCATTTAAAGGAGGCAGGCTCAGCAGTTAGTAGATATAACCAGACCTCATTGCCAAAATAATCTGTGAAATTTTTGTGTATTTTTCATATGTTTCTAAAGCTCAAATTGCCCTGATATAACCTTTTCACAGCCTAGGCAGGTGCAACCACATAGCATAGTCATACCATTCTAATTTCTCTGATAAGAGGTTCTGGCATTTTATTATCTATAGTTCCATAGAATATACTGAGTGAGGTTTTTGTACAGCGTCTCAGTGACTTTGTATCACTGGGCTCCTACTCTCAGAGCACAGTAGCATAGAGCTGGATCTGTCAGAGTTACTGTTTTAATAGTGAGTTGAGTGGATGAATCTGTTACAGTTGATCCAAAGTGAGATTCAGCAGTACGATCATCACCTCTGTTTGATTTAGCCCCTCTAAGCAGTAAATATTGAGGTGCTGTGTTAGGATACTGTCTGTACCAATAAAGATAAACATACTGACTGCCTGTTTGATATGAATGTTTCAGTGTTACAGAATCCCCTTCGGTAAATTTAATTTGGTTTTCTTCAGGTTCAATTCGATCCTGTGCCAAAATTCCTGCAAGAAAAAATTAACATGTGTGCTGTCACCTGATGGTTGTCGATTTTCACAAAATCACTTAAATGTTTAACTTGTGCTATGAAGAGAGTGTCTCAAATGATTTAATATTATTCACAGTTACTGTATTAAAATTCTAATTGGTTTTCATAATTTACCTGATGCCATGAAGAGGATCAGTAGAAATGATTTCTCCATTTGCCATATGCTGATCAGATCAGTATGTGTTAATGTTCACAGTACTCTGCAGTGGTCTCTGTGTTACTGTGTTTCTGTGCAATGAATCAATTCATGAGAAGCCCACACAGGAAGCTTGAATGTTGTTAGCAATATTTTGTCATCCGCTTTGTTGTTGCCAAGGAACACAGGTCAAATCAAATCACTTTTAATATTTTGTGAAACTATCGGGTCATTTTTGTGACTAACACTGATCAAAATAAATAAATGTATAAATAGTCCTCAAAGAAATGTTTCAAATGTGAGAACAAGGGCTTTACTTGTCTGCGACAAAAAGGGCAGACTTTACACGTGTCTTTTCAGTCTTCAAACTCATCTCAAAAAAACACTTTTTCACATTATTTCTCTAGTGTTTCTCCAAATACACATCTCTACATTATTTCTCTAGTGCTGTCAGCAGAGTGCACTTGGTCTGATTTTTTTTTTCCTTAAACTGGTGAAGTCACACATGTATGGGACTTTAGTCAGTTCCTCTGTTGGCCACTTGCTGTTTCTATTCCACATTGCTCAGTCTTACACTCATGGTTGCCTTTTCTCATATTTCAAAGTTTTTTTCTTCTTGTGTGCCATGTCATGAAGTTTTTAACTTCATGACATGATGTTGATGTCCTGCCAATCTTTTCACCACTCACACTGAAATTGCTGACCCCCAAATGAACCATTATACCATTTTATTGCAATAGTTCAGGTTGTACTAAAATATAATATGCACTGATGATCAAACGTATTGTACTGCCCGCTCAGAAATTGAGCACCTTTATACAATAAACAATGTGGTGCTCTGTTAGGATGTTGTCTGTACCAGTAGAGCCTCAGCAAGCTACCACTTGTATGACATGAACATTTCAGTGTTTCAGATTCTCCTTCAGTAAATTTAACATTCTTCTCATATGGCTCAATCCTGTGTCAATATTCCTCCAAGAGAAAATGAACATGTGTTGTCATCTGACGGTTACTCAGCAATTCACAAAATCACCTCAAGTGATTATCTCAATGATTAATTTCACTCAGAAATACAATACTGACCACCAATTTAATATCATAATTTGATGTTAGAAACAGTATCAGTATTAATGATTTCTCTATGTGCTGTATGCAGATTAGAGCAGGTCAGATGTGTGTTTCTGTTCCCAGTGCTCAGGGATGTTGCTGAGTTTCTCAGCAGTGAATACAGTTATCAGAACCCCACACAGGAATTTGCTTAGTGCTGCTAGCAACATTACATCAACCACTTCACAGACACTGAAGAGCATCTGTCAGATTAAATGAATCTGAACACTTCCCAAACAAGCTTTAATATTTTTAGACAAATAAATACATACCTAATTGTATGAATAAAGGACATATTAATAGACATTCAGAAGGTCAGCATTCATATCATTAAGATCCTCTAGTGTTGAGCTGTTATTTTGAAAATATTGCCACTTAAATTTACCCAGAACATGGGTTTTGGACAGGCATAGCATACAAATTAAGCTACACTTCTTTGATCTCCATAGGGAAAATCTTCCCAGCATGTCATCTATACGAACTACTTAGGACTAGTGGGCAGGTGCCAGAGAGTGCCCGAGAACTGGCTCCAGAGCTGGACATGTCTTAGTTAATGGTAGGAGCATCCGATATCTAAAGTGTATGTCTTTAGCTGTTGCAGAAAAACTGTACTGTTTTTTTGTTTGTTTCTTGAATTGTAGTATACACTCACTCACTCATTATCTAAGCCACTTATCCTAATTAGGGTCACGGGGGCTGCTGGAGCCTATCGTAGCATTGATAGGGCGAAAGGCGGGGAAACAGCTAGGACAGGTTGCTAAGGGAAACCATCTGTTAATTTCATACAGGGAGTATGAATATGCTGACAGATCAGTAGAGAAGAAAAGTGACTGAAAGTCCCCTCCACCCAGTTTCCCAAATAACTCATCTAAAAGAAATTAAGCAAAATAAACTAAACAAAGTGGTTAACGTACTGATTTGCTTAAAGGTGAATTAGGGTTGCTACGTGTTTAGCTCTCATATCCTTACCACCATCAACAAATGATAACTGTGAGCCTGCAAGTCAACCCAAAACCTGAAACATCTTCATAATTCAAGCACAGTATACTGGTCCAACAACAACAACAACAACCAAAAAATGCAAAAAAAAAAAAAAAAGAGAGAGAAGGAAAGTAGCGGGAGCCTTCCTTCCTTCTTTTAAAGCTAAGCATTCAGACCTTATAAAGTTGCAGCTTTCAGTTGAAGATTTCACTCACAGCAAGTACAAATGAAGCCTAAATTGGAGAAAGTACCACACCTTCCCAAGGCCAATAAGAGGTTCCTACAAACATCAGCTCATGTGTAATCAATCTGAGGACAATTACCTCCGATTATATAGGGAATCAGATCCCCAGATCACCTCAAGGGGGTGGGAGCAGATGTAACAGTAATTTTCATTTGTATGTTTGTTTCCACTAATTCTAACAATAATGCAGAAATCTGAGCCCATACTTAGGAAAAACACATTCATGCAGACCAGAGCCGATGCCAGTGGAAAACAATTGGGGTGGGGTGAGGGAGGCTGAAATACAGAGCGGGGGCAGTGACTTAAACCCAAAAATTACTCACGCTGCACACAACTATACTATCATTTGACAAGTGCAAATTAGGCCCTAATCTTCACTGAGGGGGCAGGGAGGTCCATCTGAGGGGCCTCGCCCCCTTACGCCCCCTTATGCCATGGTACCGGGTCTGACACAGACACCAAAAAAGGCTGCTCTAAAATCAAAGGAAGAATATTCATTTTAAAATGTGTATAGGATCATATACTTTCATCAATGGACATTTCATTAATATTATGTACTGTGAGGTGTCTGTGAGTTTGTGCTCTTATTCTGGCTGTTATTGGCAGGCTAAGACAATGTGCATGTAAGGAATTTATATTTAACCATGAAGACCCCTAGTTTCTTCAGTTTTGAAGAAACCCATAGTTCATACCCATAGTTTCCTCAGTTTTATTCAATGGTATGTGGTAAAGCATGCATGTTTTACTTTCAAAGGCTACAGTTTGATTGACAGTAATATAAAATATCCCAAAATGCAAATATGCAATGGATGGAAAAGCAGCAAATTGCTATAAAGTTTAACCGTTTTACATTTAACAAGGAAAATTACACATCTAAGGTCTGTTTGTGTTAAACAACTGTAAATACATTGCTTCAGCACTGTTTCAGCATTTAGAGAAATGAAATCTTTAAACCCATCTGCAAGGCTTCACTGTATCATTGGAATTGAAGTTAAATTAAATAGATGGTGCTATTAATTAGTGCACCAACCACAATGGACTTGCATTAAATTTTCAAAAGAATTTAAAAGTATACACGAACCACATATTATAATTGTTTTGATCTGAGTATGTGATCTGCTTCCAAGGAGTATTATAAATTAAACTGTTCATTTAAAAAGGTTTTTTTCTTCTCAGAATTCATTTCATGGATGCACTCAGTAGGTTGTAATGTTTTTGACTGAAGGTTGAACATCCTGTAGTCACTGTGGGCTTCAGAGCACAGTAGTACACAGCAGAGTCAGACACTTCCAGCTTCTGGATTGTCAGAGGAACTGTGTTTGATGCAGAATTAAGTTTACAGTGAAATGTTTCCTTGAACTCTGTTCCATTATCCCCAGCACTATAAGTATCTCTCTTAAGAATGTATTTAGGGAAGTCATTTGTTCGTTGAATGTACCAGTAGAGTTCTGGTGAACCTCTGGTTGTTTCATATGAACAGTTTAACGTTATTTGTCCTCCTTCAAATCCAGTCACCTCCCTGTCTGGCTGATGAACTTCGTCTGCCCCTTTACAACCTATTGAGACACAAGAACATTTTAAATACCCACTGTGAAGTCAGTCACAGCAAATAAATATTTAAATTGTGAGCATGAAAAAAATTACCAATGTAAAGAGCAGAAAAAATAAATAATTCCATTAGCCAGTGTGTCATGATTTAGGCAGCTTAATGAAAAAGACAGAGAATGAGAAACAGCTTAATCAGTTAGAGTTTGGATACACTTAGTCTGTGACCTTCACTCTTATCTCCACCTCTATAAAGTAAGACTGCCCTGAAACAGTGAGGAGGAGCTTTATAGGTTATCTGTCCTACCTGCCACCATTTATCCCACTTCTGATTGAAAACAATAAGCAATCAAGTGTTTGAAACTGTATTTTAAAAAGTAAATAGATTAGATAGAAATATTAAAAAAAAAAAAAAAAAGAACTAATAAGCCATGTTATGGCAAAAATCAATTCAAAAGTTGAAAAAAAAGTCATTGAATGTATAAAGAGATAAGAATAATGCAAATCACAGCTCTCTTGCTTATTCAAATTGCAACACATTTCAGTAGATTGCATTTTTTTTGTCTCATTGCAATTTAGCTCCAGTTCAACAAATTGGTATGAACTCCACCTCCAGTGGAGATTAAGAACTGAACAGAATCAAAGACCAGTTCCTCAGTTCACCTAAGAACTTATCCCAACCATATAACATACACTGATTTAAAACAAATTCATCTGACAGTGATGTAATATTAGTCACTATGAAATATTAGTATGTCTCCAGCATTGAGTATAACAGTACCATGATTTGCCTCAGAGGAAATACTGTACGTTCAATCTCAAGGTGGTCAGAAAAACTCTTTTTGCTATTAATGAAATGAACAAAGAGAAGACATTCAAAATATTTAACATTTTCACTCTGCCTGCCGCCAGTAATACATTCTGTTTTTTTCAGAACCCACAGAATACAGAGATTCACATTGCACATGGTATAAATTTGATTAACGCTGCCCCAGTGTGGTTGAAGTCAGTACTGCATTCTCACTCTTGTTAAAGAGGTAAGGCATCAGTTAAATGTAAAAACATTATTTCATTTATTTGATGAATTAAAATGAAAATGTATGATGAATACGCAAACTGATCAAACCTTTAAATGGATCACTGCCAAACAAAATGCAGTTAGATGATGTTAAGATATGACTGTGATGTTCATGTCTATCCATGTTAAATAAGCACAGCTGAGATAAATATAAACTATTTAAGAGTTTATTTCAAGAGTTTCCTTGAGGAATAGTGAGACCCGATCAGAGCAGTTATGTACATGTTCAGTTCCTTGGTAACTCAGATGATGCTTATCCAAAGTAGGAATTCACATGAGAACATTTACTGTATGTGTGATTCAGTGTTTTCAACTCAACCATGACTCAGTCAGGAGCAGTCACTGTCCTTCAGCACTCAGCATAAATCTGCTTTGTGATTGTTTTACATCCAACATATTTTGTCAAGACACAAACAACTTTCACTCATGTCATGAATAATGAGAATGAATGACTCTCTAAGTCAGTGGATCTCAAAATGGAATCCCTGGACTCCTAGGGGTCCGCGACCGGTAGAAAGAGGTTCTGTGAAATAATTTGCTATAAATGATGAAATTGTGCTGTATCATCAAAAAATACACATATTTTCAGATGGGGACCATTTGCAACTTGCTACTGCTCATTTTCTGAAAGCTTTTAATATCAATTACTTGACTGTTTAATATCAATTACTTTACTGTTTAAAAGTATTTAAGAGGTATTAACATGATTCAAATTGAAATGTGTTTCTGTTTATGACTATGAAACAGGTCTGAAGTATTTAGGTTGAAAAGTTTTATAATACAAATAGTTTCAATGGCATCTAAGAGTACAAATGATAGTAAGCATATGCTTAATCTGTGTTATGATTATGAAGGGGTCCTTGGAAAGTTTTCTCCCCTGCAAGGGGTTCCTGGCTCCAAAAAGTTTGAGAACCCCTGTTCTGTACGCTGACCATTCATCTGTGAGATTACGCCCACTAGGAAGGCATGTTTATGTATGGTACAGATCAGTTTCCTGTCACTGTGGGAGCCATGGCACAGTAGTACAGTGCAGAGTCTGTCACTTCAGTGGAGGAGATCTCCAGATCCACTTGGTTCTTCTCTCTAATGACTTTTGAAGTCAGTCTTTTGTCCAGCTTAGAGCTCTCTGTCTCTGTAGAGGTCTGTGCAATGACCAGCAGGAACTGGGGGGCTGATCTGGGATGCTGACGATACCAGTGAATATAGGAACCTGTGTAAGCTGAGTAGTTACAGGACAAAGACACTGTGGAACCTTCCACACTATACATCTCAGTTTGCATTGTTGTGATGATGTTTCCAAAACAAACACCTGTGCCCAAGTGAGAAAAAATGAAAAATAAAATGACACAGTGCAGTTTCTAACTGATATTAGCTCTGTAAAGTTATTCACACATTTGATGAAGTTGGCGTAACAAAAAAGAGAAAAAAAAAATCATTTTGTTGAGAAATATGCTTTAGTTTTCCTATAACACACTACAGAACCATATGAAGCTGCTATTATGAATAACTAAGAAACATAATAGTAATAATAATATTATCTGCTTTAAGCAATAATTTGTCTCCAAACAACAGAAGACATTATAATTTAAAACAGCATTAATGAACAGCACAGAGAAAAGCACTTACTTGAAAAGACAGTGAGTAGAATAAAATTCAAAAACAGCATTGTACAAACATTGAGCAAACTGACACTGATCACAGCTTGAGTCATTCTGGAGTCATTATGTCTCCAAAACTCCTCCCCCTCAGCTAAAAACACATCATCCCCAGAGATGATCAAATGCTGACTCTTTTCATCTTTCAGAGGAAAAAAAATAGTTAATTTTGTTCTTCAGTGCATTTGTTCTGTTACATACCAGCTGTGGAAACAAAATTATATGCACAATCTGAAATATATTTTTCAGAGGTTCAAAATTTGCAAGTAAGCCAGCGGCATCATGGAGACCATCTATAGAAGAACACTCAGAACTATCAAATCAGAGTCCCCCCTTGACATAAACAAACATTTTTTTTTTTTTTAATCACTGCATGTCACAGCTTACTCTCATCATTGTTCTTCTTCAGCTGGACTGTCAAAAAATATGAAGGACGGTGTGACAGCCCTGACTTGGAAGATCAGTGACATGTCAAAACAATGGCTCCGGTGGAAAAGGCAGGAAAACTCCAAGGAGGCATGGCGGCTCCTCTACAAGCAGAAATCTAAATATTTGCATTTGGCTGAATTATTTGGCACCTGGAAAAACATGATGGAGATATTGAATCACTGGAAAGACAGCAGGAACTATCAAATTTGAACAAAAGTCAAAAGCATGTGAACTGTATAGAGCCACACCCTCAGAGCAACAGAACCAAATACTGTTGTATTTGCAAGAATAAATGAAGTCCATTTGTGATGCAATAGTTATTAGCAAAATATTAAATTGATTACATGTGATTGTTTCCAAAATGTTGAAAGGTTTGTAGACTGCATCATGCCTCTAAATCTAAAATCATATTTGATGTATTTGCTCAGAAAATGCTGCTCTATTCTGAGGTTTGACTGCTGCCACACCCAAATGATGTCTATAATCTCAAGTCATTTCTACAGCTGGATACCCAGATTATCAGTGGAGCTGTTCATGATACAGAATTGAGTCTCACAGGAGATCAACTCTTATTTCAGGTTCATCATGTCCTCTTTTGAGACACATAACCTGAGGGAACCTGTTTCCTTATTGTTTGCACCAGAAAAAGTAAGCTGACTGAGCAGTGGTGATGCTATCTCAGAACAGTGGCTTCATGTCCTTCAGTAACAGTCATGGTCTTGTTGTCTGATCAACACAGTTCTGTTCTTTGCATACTTGAAAGAAATAAGGATATTGGTGTTCTGTCTCCTTTGACATGAATAGGAAAATGTGAGATGAAATGTAAAAAGTCCATCCTTTCAGAGTTCTCGCTTTAAAATAGACAGTGATGGAGTACGTTCTTCATCCATTTTGTCATGTTCAGTGAAGCTAGAAATGTAAAAGCAGATTTATTGGTCTTATGAATTTACCTCTGATATTTTGGTTTATGAGTGGGTCTTTTCACCTGCAACAGATAAAACCTAAACATTCAACCTGTAGTGAACACTACTCCCTGTATTTGTTGCTGGTTGACATTGTACTATGCGCTGTGCTCTGAAGGCCTATTCAAGTTTTCTAAGGGTTAAGAATGCTAATTTCCCAGCTGTAACACAAAATATTTCCTTCCTAACTGTGTGCAGATACGAGATGTAGCAAAGTGTTTAATTAAATTTGAATCACAGGCTTTTAACCCAAGGATGGTGAGTATTACGATGTTTGATCATGCAATTATGAATGCAGCTAATCATGTGTAAATATTCAGTGTAGTTCAATGGCCTAACACTCGCCCATTCAACACAGTGTGTTATTCCACAAAATAAGCATTTACAGACTTTAGCATTTACAATTAGGACAAAACATCACGGCTGTGTTCCAGAAGTCTTCACATGGTGGTGCTGGTACTTGACATAGAAATCAAGGAATCTTTCCATCACAACATTTATTTTACAACACATGTACATGGCAATGTAAATGACAACAGTAACATAAGTGTTCAGATAAAGATGATATGAATGTCAAATTTATAATGGACTTCAGAAAGACAAAACACAGAAAATAAAATTAAAGACCCCGAATCAACATACTTTTATTTGATTTAACCTTGAACATCATTGTGAATCTGGTTAGAGCTACAGGGTGTGTATTACTGACAAATTGAGTTGAGTAAAAATGTTCTGAATGAAAAAAAAAAAAAAATATCACATTAAGCAATTCGACGAAGTTTTATGTTGTTGCTCAGCAGGTGGTACCACATCATTTCTTCTTCAAAGAGTCTTTGCGCGCAGCTGATAATACACTGTGGTTTGAAAGTCCCTTTGATCTGTAGTGGATCAAAGCAATTATTCTGCATTAGTTTTTGTACAGCTTCTCTGAGACTTTGTATCACTGGGCTATTCTCAGAGCACAGTAGTAGAGAGCTGTATCTGTCAGAGTTACACCTTTAATAGTGAGTTCAGTAGATGTCTGATCTGTTTTCGACTCAAACCGTTGAGGGTCAGAGCTATGATCAGTAGCGGTTGCTGATCGAGCACTTTTACGCACTAAATACTGAGGTGCTGAATTAGGATACTGTCTGTACCAGTAAAGCCATGGATAACTACTGCTCGTATCATATGAACATCTCAGTGTGACACGTTGTTCCTCTATAGCCACGACACTGGTCTTTCCTGATGGTTCAATTTGATCAGCAAATACTCCTGTAATGATAATAAACACATCAAGGCACAATAATAATGTAGTGTTTGTATGACTTATTTAGTATTGACACTTAGTGCAGTATACCTGTCACCATAATGAGAGTCAATAGGAGTGATTTCCTCATGTTAATTATTCAGAGCAGACAAGATCTCTGTTTATGCTCTCAGTGATCTTGGGTAATGCTCTGTGTGTTTTCTGTGAGTGTCTCTGCAGTGAAAACATTCATGAGACACTAACTCAGGAAGTTCCTGTCTCGGACTGTGTGTGCGCAGTATTCAACGTCACACTAACACACCATTTTGAGAATAAACTAGGTAGTACGGCACTGAAACTTTATCACCAGAAAACATTCATCTAAAAAGAAAAGGCTTTGATCATTTAATTATCATTCTGCGCTCCAGGGCACAGTAATACATGAACATGTAAAGGGGAGATCCTGTTCCTTAGATCTTGCTGATCAAGCTGCCACATTTTCATTTTCAAACAATGCTGATTTGTAACTTCAAGCAGATGCACAAAGATTCAGTGGATGAATTCCTGTGCAGATATTTCAGATAGTTTGACTGCATTTCTGCTGTTGTTGTGAGAGATTATATCATTCTTTCATTTGAATATATTCATGAGACAGTTTAAATCTTTAATTTTCAGGATCACATCTGACCCATTTTTCATCAAATTTCATTACAACCTGTAATATTCTAACACACACACACAAACATTCCCCAAACCATAAAGAGAACAAAAAAGAGTTTGTTTATTAATGCGGTCTTTTCAAATAGAGCATCATGTACAGGTGAGAACTGACAGTATAGTGTAAACATAGAGACAGAATGAGAGTAAACACAGGGTAACAGTACACTGCTCCCCTAACTAATACTACATAAACTCTTCCTGACTTACATATAATGCTCCACGCTTTGACTGCCCGTTTCATTTATTTATTTATTTAAATTTAAAAAAAAAAAAAAAACTTTTCATGAAGCATGCTGTTCACTATATTCTATTTACCCCACCTGTAAAAAGTGACACAATGGGTTTTTTGTTTTAAACTTAAAGGTAAGTGGACATCTCGCTAAATCCTGAAGTGAACTTGCATTTTGTTTTGATCAAGTTAACCAGGTAAATTATTATTAGATGAAAGTAATTAGTGCTTGGTGACATTAATTTTGGAGACATTCCTTGGAAGTGTTAGTCTGTTGTATCTGCTGAAACATCCTTTGTAAACATCACAGGGGTCACAACAGCAGAACATTACAGATGGAGACCTGCATCTTTACAATATTTTGCAAACTACAAACTGTCAGAAGACTGATTGCGTCATGGACAATTTATTCAAATGTGGTATAAAAAGGATTACAAAACCCTTCTCACTGGACATGCATTCCCCAACATACTTTGTACAAAGATTTATGGCTTTGGATTTTCATAGTGAAGACTGTGTTTTTCCTCAGGCCTAGGTTTCTGTACAGTTCAGAGCTGTTTCCTGTCACTGTGGGCACAGTATTGAGTGCAGAGTCTGTCAGTTTAATAGAGGTGATCTTCAGATGCACCTGCTTATCGCCTTTGTCAACTTTAGTTGAAATATCGGGAAAAACATCACTCTTGTGCTCAGACTGGCTTTCATAAATGAAGACGAGGAATTCAGGTTCAGATCCAGAGTGCTGTCGATACCATTGGAGAGTAATCTCCTCCACCAGCAGCATAGTTGCAAGAGAGTAATATTGTCTCCTTCTGTCACATGCTTTTTAGTAGCTAAAGATGTTATTGAGTTTGCGGTAGTAGCATCTATCAAAAAGAGGATGACAAAAACAAAACACAAATTAGTTATAGATCTGCTATACTTGGGCTTTTAGGATCCCAAATCAAATCACATTATCTACAGAAATGTATCAGAAATTTACACTTTAATGAATTTTCTGATTATTTATGATAACATATTTAAAATGAAACTCTTACCTAAAAATAACAACAATATTGCTACTGAACACCAGAGCATGATGTTGATACAAAACAGCTGAGACCAGAATCTAATCTGAGTAATACCAAAATGTGGCTCCAAGCACAGCTTCAAGCTCCACCCCCAGATGCACTGGCATCAAGACCACAGCTGAACTGTAATGACTTTTCTGCACATCTGATGAATGGATTTAATCACCCTCATGTAAAGTTTATGGAAGAAATGAACACAAATAACACCATCCTGTCCACTGCACTTAGTTTAATGATGAGAACCTAGCATTTGGGTGTGTTAGATTATATTCTTCCCTCCATGATCAAGCAGTTTTCTATTGTTAGGTTGATCTGTCTGGTCCAGCAAGTGACTGGCTATTGCATTTATTCATGCATTACGTCTGTTCGTTCGTTTATTTTCTTGAATTCTTTTCTTCAAAAAAACTCTATGTTCAGCTGATAACATATTATGGTTTGGAAGTCTCTTTGCTGTTTGGTGTTTCAAAGCAGTTATTCTGCATCAGTTTTTGTACCGCTTCTCTGAGTCTTTGTATCACTGGGCTGCTCTCAGAGCACAGTAGTAGAGGGCTGTATCTGCTAGAGTTACACCTTTAATAGTGAGTTCAGTAGATGTTTGGGTTGTACTGGATGCAAATCAAGGGTCAGGGATATTCTCACCACTCCACCTTCGAGCTTCTTTATACAGTAAATACTGAGGCGTTTTGTTAGGTTATTGTCTGTACCAGTATAGCCTAATGGCCTGACTGCTTGTATCATATTAGCCCCTCATATTTACAGTGTCCTCTGCTTTACTCAATATACTCAGTTTACTCAGTGTCCCCTTCTGGTTCAATCTGATCAGCATACACACACCTGTACAGGAAATAAACACATAGGAAAATTAACACAAACACAGGATAGATTTGACATTCATTATGGATTGGAACTTAGAGCCAGAAGAATTTTGAAATCAGGATACCTAATTTCAGAATGAGAATCAGTGGAGGTGATCTCATGTTGATAATGCAGACCATATTAGATCTGTGCTCACAGCGATCTGAAGTGTTAATGAACGTGTAGTGTAAGCTTCTCTGCAGTGAGTAAAATCAGGGGGCATGCAACACATGTTCTACACTCAGGAAGTTCCTGTTTTGTGTGCCATAATTCTCTGCTATGACACCATCACATTACTTGTCCAGAGGAGACGACTCAGAGGATCATTAGCTGCCAGGGTCCCTGATGGGATCACTTCTTGTACAAACCTGCATAATCAACTATACCACTCAGAACAGCTCTTGGATTATGAGGTGTTTAGTTTACTGTGTGGTGACAAAACTTTATCACTCTATTGTAAGACAAGGTCTGATGAGTAAGACTTTGACAAACTGCAATGGTCTTACCTATGTATAATAATGTAGTGTCTGCAGGCTATTTTAGATTTTAACAGGTCCTAGTGAAATAAATATCTATTTTATGCTGATTACGTGAATCCCTCTGTGTTTCATTAAGTGCATACTGTGTCTTTTTTGCCACTATCTGGTTTTCCTTGGTTCAGTTAATTATTAAATCATAGTCTTCACCTCTTTTTGTTAGTCACATCTGGCTTTCTGGAATATCCCTGGTTTTGTCTAACTTGTGAGATCTTAGTCTAACTTGTCCTCGTCGTCTGGTGTAATCATGTCCTTGGCTGTCTTAAGTAAGTCTATTATATCATAACTAAAAAGTAAAACAGCAATGGGGGGGAATGGTTTCTCCTTCATGGCTAGATTCACACACAATTTCATTTCATTATTACATAATTATATACTCTGAAAAGTATATACTACATTTCATCAACAAACTACATTTCACCAACAAACTGCAATATGTAAATTATGATTCAATTTTAACTTGAGGACTGAATCATTTCTCTTTAATGTGCAAGTCACATTCAGTCATACATTAGGTTTTTGTAGAGCCTGTAGGAATTTCCTGTCACTGTGGTTCTCAGGGCACAGTAGTACAGTGCAGAGTCTTCCAATTCAACAGATGAAATCTCCAGATTCACGTGTTTTGAGGTTTTGTTAATTTTAGCAGATACACGAGGAGAAGTAGATTTACTCACAGTTCCACTTTCAAAGATGTAAATGAGGAATTCTGGTTTAGATCTTGGATACTGTCTATACCACTGTAGAGTAAGACTTCCACCACTTGTATGGTCATATTGACATGTGAATTTAATAGTGCCATCCACTAAAACATGCTTCTCAGGATCAAGGGATGTTATTGTGTCTGCACACATTTCACCTGCAGGGAAAAATAAAAGACATCCCTTTAATCATTCCCTTTCAAACTCCCAAATCATAAGAAATATATTTATGTTAAGCATAACAAGAGTATGTGAGTCATTTGTATATTATAGTAACAAGCGCATTGTAAAGAGATCATGTACTCACCTACAAGCAGGAACAGGACTAAAACTGTACAGGACAACATGATGTCTGAGCTGATTTGATGAAAAATTGTCCAGAGTCCAGAGTGAGATCTGAGTGATTTATCTTCAGTTCTGTGACTTTAAAAAGCTCTGTGAACAAAGAGCTCCCTCCTCTGGCTCAGAACTGACTTAGTTCTAGATCTCCACTCAGACACCGAAGCTGTGTTGACAAGTTCAAAGGAAACTGCATGCATGTGCAAGACAAGGTGTATGTTTCATCAAACTGAGAAATAATAGAGGAAATGAGGAATAGACACACAGCCATCGCAGGGTAAGTATGACAGGCAATACACAGATTAACAGATCTAAAGAAGAAAAGAAAGATATTAGATTGATTTACTAAGTGTCTATCAACTGACAAAATAAATAAATGAATAAATTTTCCTTGGTTCTATATATGAGTGAGAAACATCAGCTCTCTTTTCCAGTTGTTCAGACTTGAGTTGTTCTTTCTGACAAAAAGGAGAGACATGGTGGAGTTACATTTTAAATGTTGTCTCTGAAATTCTTCTCTTGGACATTTATTTGTGCTGAGACAAGCTGAATGAAGATTTTGAGCTGACAAATTGTTTTATACTCGTCTGCTTTGGAAATAAAGCCACTTTTCCGTCCACAAAAGCTGAAAGCTAATCTTAGCAGTTCAGATGCTGTGAGATTCTATACAGCCTATCTGTATTTCCCTCTGTGGGATACAGGGCACAGTAGTACAATTCATAGTCTGTCATTTTGGTAGAGGAGATTTCGAGATCCACACATCTCATACCTCAAAATATTGACTGGTAAAGGTTTGCATTTTTTTCCTTTCTCTTTTTCTTGCCTTGGATGCTTTATTTATTGCTCTGAAAAACTGGGGAAAAAAATCAAGAATATTAGATCTGAAAATATACCAAAAGACGGTGACTCTCTTGATCAGTGACTACTTACAAAACCTTATACAAAAAACCTAAGCACAGCTGTTATCTTATGAGTGTTGGATATCCTGTAATCACTATGGGCTGCAGAGCACAGTACTACACAGCAGAATCAGACACACACATCTTGGATTCTCAGGGGAACTGTTTTTGAAATAGAATTGAAATTTGCCCTAAACCTCTCTTTGAATTTAGGCTCCTCGTTCCCTCCACCAAAAGAATATTTGCTAAGCATATATTTTGGAAAGACGTTTGTCGGTTATTTGTACCATTAGAGGTTGGTTGTTTGAGTATTTGTGCTGTAATTGTCCTGTCCTTTGCATACTGGGGAAGGAAATCAAACAAAAAGATAGATAGATAAAAAATGTTATCTTTTATTTATATATATATATACCCCCCTCTCCACTGTGGGCAGTCTTCTTTCCCCTCCAAGTTTGGGTCCTCCACCAGAGGCCTGGGAGCCTGAGGGTCCCATGCAGTATCTTAGCTGTTATTAGGACTGTGTTCCTCTGGACAGAAATCTTGGATGTTCTTCCTGGGATCTAATGGAGCCACTCTCCCAGTTTGCGGGTCACAGCTCAGAGTGTTCTGCTTACCAGGGGGGCCACTGTCACCTTCACCTTCCACATACAGAATATCAAGGCTTCAAAGATATTCAAAAGCTGTATATATTGACTAGAATGCCCAATCTCAAATTATTCTGCCTCATAATCTGTTAGTAGTGATTAATTGCCAAGACTAACATATTTCAGTTAATTTAAGCAAAACACTCAGATCGTAGTTTCAATGTACTGATTGATATTTCAGTCGTGACAGATGAGCTATAAAAGGGGTGCCCATTCTAACTGTTACTTTGGTAATACGTTAACATATCAGATAACAAGACTCTGTACCTGATCTATAGATTCACACAATTTCTAAACCTGTCCAGCACAACTACCAAGAATACATTGCGACAGTGTTAAGATTCAAATGATGATGGACATGCCTGTCTAACAAAAATCTCTTGATTTGAATTTTATTGCTCGATATTCAAAAGTAATTTGATTTTGGTTCATCAGTTAACACAAGTTCAAACAACATACAAACAGAGCTGTTTAAATATTTAGGGCAACAGGTTGTAAATTGGTTCCACATACAAAATATTGATAGGTAAATTAATAATGTATATTTTTTTTTTATTTTTTATATGCTTATGTTGTAAACAACTAAGCTGTTCAACTCTGAGTGCCTCTCTCAGGGGCAACAGTGGGTCAGACATGACCAGTTTTTTCTTTACCACCAGTCTTGTCTTGTCTTTTTCAAAGTCTTCATGCAAAATTATTAGTTTTTTTTGTTTGTTTGTTTCATACTACACATTTACTCTATGATTCTACATAATGATTCTAATTGACTTTCAGTTAATAGGGACGTGGGACATGGCTATTTGTCATCTCCATATGAAGAGTCACAATGTAAAAAAAAAAAAAAAAATATATATATATATATATATATATATATATATATATATACACACACACACACACACACACACACACACTAAATATATATATATGAGAGAGAGAGAGAGAGAGAGAGAGAATTCTTAATACTAAAACTGAAGGCGTGTAACTTAAGGGAAAAGGAATAGCTTTTTAGGTAGTGTTGAATTTATAGAACAATTAGTCCACTTTAATAATTGATGGCATGAGTGTTTGGTTGTTTTAAAAAATGATTAGAGCATTTCTTAATATTTTACTGTGAAAATACATGCAATTTGTTTTAATCGGATTTATCTGTATAGATGTTTCAACGAAATAACAAAACATTAATTTAAAATATTACTGTCCCACTGTAACCCCATCATAACTTAAGCAGGTGTGACCCCATAATGAATAATCAGTGAAAATAAAGAGTCTTTGATAACTGCATTGTGGTTGTGGTATTTTCTTTTTAAAGCTTCAAAAGCAATTCTCCAGGTGAGTTTTTGTACGACTCCTCTGATACTTTGTATCACTGGGCTGGTCTAATAGCACAGTAGTAAAGAGCTGTATCTGCCAGAGTTATGCCATTTATTCTTAGACCACAAGATGTAGAAGTTTCACTCGACTCAATCCGAGAGCCAGAGTTAGAGCCTGTAGTCAACCATTCAGGTGCTCTGTTAGGATGCTGTCTGTAACATAAACACTGAACGCCACTACTTGACTCATATGAATGTGACTGTTAGAGTTTCGGCCTCTTTCCTGATCATGTTGGTGTCACCCGTTGGCCAAATGTTTTTAGCAAATACACCTAACATGAAAACAAAAAGATATGTGAGAACATCTGACAAGTTACATATGTTCTTATCAAAATGTTTATAAAATGAAATAGTATTGATGAAAAACTAAACAACTCTAGCCAACTGCATTTATAACATTTGCCATTACACTTATTTACCTGAAGTTATAATGAGAATCAGTAGAGGTGAATTCTTCATTTTTAATGTGAGATTTAGTTTAGCTTTAGATTGGATTTGTATTTAAGAGCAGACTGATCTGAGAACCTCCTTTTCATTGCCCTGAGGTTTGCTGCACATCATAACTTCCTGACAAACCAAATCAGGAAGTTACTTATCACAGGTATGTGTACAGTTATTTGTTTATAATTTGCATATTTAACAGATATTTTGGAAATGTCGCAACAGTAATCTTTACTAATATTTGTTCATTGATTCATAGTTTAAAAAAAAACAGGGAAGTAGTGCATTGTTATTTTTTTAAAAAGAGGTTGCAGTAAACATATTATATTTACAGTAGAAACATTCTGCAAGAGTCACCTTAAACTGCTCATAAAAATCAATAACAGCAAATATTCTATGACTAGAAAACAAACATGTCACTTTTACCAAAACTGTTAAGTAGTTTACGAGGAACACATCTATGGCAGAATCCTTTCTGCTCTAGGGATGTGGTGGGTGTTGATGCCAGAGTGGGAGAAAAACAAAATCATACTTACACCAATACAGAAAAAGAACCATCGATTTCAAGTCTCAAACTGGAATTGTTTAGATATCATAATGAAGGAATAATTGTTCCTAGTCATCAGGATATAAAGCTGACAGCAATGCATACATGATGTAATATTTCCATGTGACACACTTTCCTTTAAGGCTGTATTGTACAATAATTGGAAAAAGAGCAATGGCTGTGTGAATACTTAAACTTTTTGGAAAGGATAGCACAACATTTGGTATCTGACTGCTGAAACAGGGTGATCATTACAGATATGACTGTGCTAAAGTATCATTTATAACAAATGTTTTTGTATGAGTGTTGAATATCCTGTCGTCACTGTGGGCTTCAGAGCGCAGTAGTACACAGCAGAGTCAGACACACTCACATCCTGGATTGTCAGAGGAACTGTTCTTGTGTCAGTGTTGAGATGAGCATTAAATCTGTCCTTAAATTCATCTCTGGTATCGTTAGCGAATTTATCTCTTCTTAACATGTATTTGGGGGCATCGTTGGCTTGCTGTATGTACCAGTAGAGATATGGGTTATTGCTGGTGCTGTTAAATTCACAATTCAGTTTCACTCATCCACCCTCAGAACTGATAACATCACTGTTTGTCTGTTTAACCGAGTCCTTCCCTCTGCATTCTGTAAAAGACATAAATTATTTATGCGAAGGTTGTGCATATCTTCATGACAGGCAGTCTCAAAGAGAATTAACAAATATTATAGATAATGCATAAAGTCATACCACAGCAAAATGCAGCAAAAAGGAATGAAATTTTCAGCCAGTTCATGATCGTTAATGCAGTCACATCGACACGTAAAAGGTGAAAATACCCAACACTGAATCTAGTATGAATTTATGATTCTCCCTCCCTCCCTCCCTCCCTCTCTGCACCTCCCTTTTTCTTGTTTCTTGCTCCCCGACGTTCAGAGCTCCCCCTCTCCATAAGCAGAAATATAGAGATAGTGGGAAAGAGGGAGGGGAAAGAGAGAAAACAAACAGTCGTTGAAATGATTTTCTTCTTTGGCGACCTCTAATCTTCTCATTCTTATCCAAAAACTGAGTATTTCCACGTATCCCAATAGCACTTTTATAAATATAATTTTAAATTCACAATCTTAGGCTACCTAATTGATAATGGGGAAAAAAAATGTACCTCTGAATCTACAGTCCTACACACTTCTTCCACATTTGCAAGGATTAATTGCTTTGCTAAGCTCTGAAGTGGGTTAGTGTGATATTTTAAATGAAGTTTTATGAACATCCAGGATGAGAGTAACTGAATAGTGCCACCTAGTGGTCATTTTATTGGATTGCACGTCACAGTATCTCAATCAATGTGTTGTAGAACTATCTGTCTGAAATCCTCCACCTGAGTGACATAGGCAATGTGTTTGAGTAGAAGTGCAGAAGAAGGGTATGGTAATCTGTTTTTGTGTGGTGAAAGACTGAAAACTGTACAGCTAGCTTTGCTTGTACAAGACTCAGTGTTCTAATTGACTATGAAAGCATTTTTTTACAATGGAGATCAAATATTGCTGTTACAGAACTAACTCTACTGATTTGATACTCATTGACTATGAAAGCATTCACAGTTTTGACACTGACTAACGCTTATGCCGGCACTTTTCCCACTTTATTGTGTGGCCATGTCACTGGGGGATTATAAAAGAAGCAGTAATTAGGCATAAATGATATGACCTCTTTAGTGCTTCTGCATGTATTACCACATAAGGTAATCCTCAGAAAAGTATTGTTGTATAACTGAAAATAGATTGTGGCTGTGGTATGTTATTATCTTCAGGTTCAAAGAAAATACTTCCTGTGAGTTTTTGTGCAACATCTCCAATAGTTTCTATCACTGGGCTACTCTAAGAGCACAGTAGTAGAGAGCTGAGTCTGAAAGGGTTACTCCTTTAATGGTGATTTTCGTAGTTTTGTCTGATGTTTCTGACTCAAACCGACTGTGGTCAGAGTTGTGTTGATATGTACTGTATGATCTTGCCCCTTTATACAGTAAATACTGAGGTGCTCTGTTAGGATACTGTCTGTACCAGTAAAGGAGAACAGTACTGCTGCCTGTATCATAGGAACATTCAAAAGTTACAAAATCTCCTTCTGTTCTGAGCTGATTTTCTTTCTCCTTTGGTTAAATTCGATCCTGTGCAAATATCCCTGAAAGAAAGAATGAAATGAAATGTATCTTTACAGTGGAAAGTGACAACACTAATCCTCCAATTACTGATGCCGTTTAAATAGCGCTAATGTGAACCTCCCAGCACATTGTACATGAATGTTATACATATATAAAACAAAATATATCTAGCTATTTAACTATTTAAAGTGATGATTATGTTTTACCTAATGCCATAATGAGATTCAGTAGAAGAAGTTTCTCCATGTTGACTGCAGGTCAGGTCAGATCAGGTCTGTCTTTATGCTCACAGTCATCTGAGGGAGTTGCTCTCTGTTGCTCTAAGTTTCTTAACAGTGAATAAATGACCAGGTGGCAAAACTCATGAGAAACACTCAGGAAGTTCCTCCCATGCAACCTGTTTGTCGAACTCTCTTGAGTTTTGCATTCACACTTTTAGTCATTTAATCATTCTGGATGCTGTTCTTTTGTTTGAGGATTGAAATCGCTAAAATGAATATTAATTTCTTTTTTCTTTCTTTTGCATAAAGGGATGTTGGCCACTATATTTTGTTAAAATACATATTTAGATATATCATAATGCGTATTATACTGCCTCAGTTAGAGGCAGTATAATACGCATTATGAACCAGTAAGTCCCGCCCCTGAAGCAGAGGTTACCTAATACAATAGGCTACAGTTATGTCTGTCAGGTAAAGTACTCATTGAATTGACTGAGAGTGGCAACTGAAGACTGCTTACTTCATAAAGAGAGCAGAAAACATAACATACACAATTTGTTTAACCTACATTTTGTAGGCCATATATATAATTTTTTTTTTTTCCAGTTGTTGCCAGATGGGAAATGTTAAAGTATCGCAGAAGCTTAAAATTATCATATTTTGAGGAAAATGATCACACTCGAGTCATACCCAAGAGAATGAATAGGTGTAAATGTGTAATTTCAGAAAACACATTACTTGAGACGAACGACTTTTTCAAAGACAATAATTCACTGTACATCTAGCAAATTTTGTTTTGATTATTTTTTATTTATCTTCATATTTTCAAACTAAATTTGGTCTGCAAGAGCTAGTTAAGAGGGTTGTCCTGTCTTACTAATACCCCACTTGTGGCCAGTATCTTGACGTGGTGAGTGGGCTTTCAACTAAACAGGCCGATTTACACCAGGAACCAGACGTAACTAGTTTAGTATACACTTTCACAAGAGTAGACTGTGACGGCTGTGTGTGATGGCCGCACATAAAGGCCACTACATCGGTTTGGTTTCCACCTTATTTATCACATACACATAAAATCTGCAATATATAATAACACAAACTACCATTTGTCTTCCACAACCTTTTCTTTACTTTCAGTTTCTGAGTTAAGTGCACAAACTTAGTTGCTGAGGGATTCTGTAATTCACCTTTATCCATTGTTACCTGCCTGAGTCATCTTTCCAGGTTGGTCCGTCAAGGAAAGGGGTAAGTATGGAAACACAGGCTATTTATTGAGTTCCAAGAGGCAAGGCGGCGGGAAATACCATCTTTAATTACCTGAGGGGACCAAACATCACTCTGTGTTTCCTAATTGTTCTTAATGTGATTGCTTTGTTTTCTTTAATGAGATTATTTGTTAAATAGCATTATGTAAATTTCAGTGAATACATTTGTTTAACTGTAACCTTATATATTTATAGATTAGCCATGCTCTACTGTCTGTTGTTTGGTGCTTGCCACCAAACTATATGTATGTGAGTGGGAGCTCCCTGTTTTTTTTGCCCCTGTGTTTTGTTCCTGTTTTTTTGCTCCCGTTTAGGGTCCCTGTCTGTTGTCCAGGTGTACCAAAGCACTGGTATTTTAGTTTTCCTAAAATGCTAAACTGGTTTCTGCTGGTTTTAGACCTCTATCAATGGAGGCCAGAGCAGATTTTGTTTAGTTGTATAGAATTATTTTGCTTTCACTTTATTTTTGTTTCACTTTCGGTTTCCAAAGTTTAATGGATTTTCTTCCTTTTTCACAATGTACTGATGCTTCCTTCAATAAATGGCAAAATTCTGCACTGCCACTCCGGTCTCTGTGCCCTTCTCTTGGCATGCCCTTTACATAGACTTCACGAGGGAGAACTAAAACACGGGTATAAGCAGAAGAACAAATGGAGGCATAACGAGGTGGAGACAGGTGAGATGATTGATAATCAGGCTGATGATTAGTAGATCAGCGGCACTGAACACTGAATGGTTTATACTGGAGAGGGAGGAGGCAAGGTTGTTACACATTTCCAACACTTCAATTCTGATCAAAATTCCTGGTTTTGAATCAATGAGAAATTGTTTATTATATGGAGAGGGAGAAGGGAGAAAGAAGTTTGCTAAAAGTGCCATTGACATAGATGTTGTATCTAGAGTTTTTGTGTGAGTGTTGAATATCCTGTTGTCACTGTGGGCTGCAGCGCACAGTAGTACACAGCAGAGTCAGACACACTCACATCCTGGATTGTCAGAGGAACTGTTCTTGTGTCAGTGTTGAGATGAGCATTAAATCTCTCCTTGAATCCATCACTGGTGTCCTCAACAAATTTAGCCCTTCTTAATATGTATTTAGGGGACTCATTGTATTGCTGAATAGACCAGTAGAGATAAGGATTGGCAGTAGTGTTATATTCAAAACTCAGATTCACTTGTCCACCTTCAAAACTGATCACAGTTGTCCTGGGTTGTTTAACCGAGAAAATTTCTGCGCTGTGGTTTGTCAGCAGTTTAATTTTTAAAATTAAATCCACAGCAATAAATTCTTAAAGCTCTGAGGCTATTGATTTACTATATCAAAAAAGGTGTTTCAATCATGTTGCAGTTGAGCATTGAACAAGTTTCAAACAAGAGGTGGAATACTGACCAAATTCTACTGCATTATGTGGTTGTAGGAGCTAAATTGGCCTGAATGAAGAACATGACTTAAATCATTTCTATGAGAGAAGCTTTGTGGACTTCATACATTTATTTATTTATTTATTCATTTATTTATTTATTTATTTATTTTTGCACATGTCATTTTACTTCACCATTTGCACTACTTTCAGTAAATGGCATGTTTTTCCAAATACACAAAGCATTGTTTTTAAAAGTGTTTTAACCAATTATCCACTGCATCTCTCTCTTAAACCTCTGCCTGCCTCTTAGCAAAAAAGATGATCTGTTGAATGACCTAGACAATTATTTATGAAATTAAAAGAAAATCATCTAAAATACCTCACTTTACATTACTAAATGACCAAAGCGTTGGCTAGTCTGGTTCAAATTCTGAAGTTGTGAGAAAATTGTCAAAATTCTCTGATTCAATCTGAATAATGGCCAAGTACTTCTAGTGTACTGGTATAGGGGAATAATTAATCCAGCAACTATGAAAAATCTTACTGGTAAGGACATGATTTACTTTCACACAGACTACATTTATGCTATGAAATCAATTGTTTATATGTTTGGACAACACTGATTTAATGCTTATTTCAACTTTATTTCCTGTCACTTTGGGCCTCAGGGCACAATAGTACACAGCAGAATCAGACACATGCAGCTTCTCACTTCTCAGAGGAACTGATGATGTTTTAAGCTCAGCATGAAATCTGTCCTTAAACTCATCTATGTTCTCTGTTTGTCCCATATGTAGATTTGATCTGGTGGAGCCAGTTAGATAATTTTAATACTCATTTAATAACTTATGTAATAATTACATTCTAGGTTTCTGCAGCAAACCTAAAACATAATACCTTTCCCAAAGTGTAATAATGATCAAACACAAAACGTATTATAATCAATTCTAAGTTCGCCTACAAAAGACAGCAATAAATGTCAGAAAACTGAACGGAATCAGAAATATCTGCATACATATTTCATATTTTTAGATTCTTAAACTCAGAATACTAGATGTAAATTGATCGGGACATATATCTAAATTAGAGCATGATGAGAGGTCTGAGGCTGTTCATATTACTATAATAATGAGAAACACACAGTACCTTATTACGTTCAGTGATATTACAATTAATCCTAACTTCTGCTACAGACAGAAATAAATGACTGAAAAACAAAGGCAGTAGTCTGTACTTTTCAGTTTCTAAATCTCAAAATACTAAATGTAAATTCAAAGCTCCCTCATATAACCTATTCACAGCCACTCAGCTGTAACCACAAATTTGCATACCCATGTCTTATTTTCAGTTTCTAAAGCTCAGAATACTAATGTTCATTCAAAGTTGCCTTGACATAAACTATTCAAGACCCAGGCAGCTGTGACCACAAAACAAACAAACAAACAAACAAACAAACAAACAAACAAAAAAACATTTAATTTCTCTGACAACAGGATGTGGGATTTTATTATCTACAGTTTCATAGAAAATACTGAGTGAGTTTTTGTGCAGCATCTCTGAGACTTTGTATCACTGGGCTCCTACTCTCAGAGCACAGTAGTATAGAGCTGTATCTGTCACAGTTACTGTTTGAATAGTGAGCTGTGTAGATGAATCAGTTGCAGCCGAGTCAAAGTGTGAGTCAGAGGTATGATCTTCCCCACTCCATGACTTAGCACCTCAGTATTTACTGTATAGAGGGGCTGTGTTAGGATACTGTCTGTACCAGTAAAGTCTAACATACTGACTGCCTGTTTGATGTGTGTGTTTCAGTGTAACAGAATCTCCTTCTTCAGTAAATTTAACTTGGTTTTCTTCTGGTTCAATTCGATCCTGTGCAAATATTCCTGCAAAATAAATCAACATATATTTGTCAACTGAGGGCTATTTAACAATTTTCACAAAATCAGCTTAAATATGTTAAATTTGTAATATCTTGAGAGTATCTAGTATCCCATACCATTCAGAAATACATTTTCAAAATTTACCTGATGCTATGGAGAGAATCAGTAGAAATGATTTCTCCATTTGTCTTATGCTGATCAGATCAAATCTCGGTTTATGCTATCAGCTCTGAGGTGTTGGTCTCCCTGTGTGTGAGTTTCTCTGCAGTGAGTGAACTCATGAGAAACTGTAATAGCCCTGATTCTCTCCCCACCCCCTCTGCTGGCTGTTTCATTCTCTATTTTCGTCGTAGTCACTGCCCACAAAATTCGAAATTGTCCTAATGTAACCTTTTCACAGCCTAAGCAGCTGCAACCACACAACACAGTCAAACATTTTTGATTTCTCAGATAAGATGCTGTGGTATTTTATTATCTACGGTTTCATAGAAAACATTGAGTGAGTTTTTGTACAGCTTCTCTGAGACTTTGTATCACTGGGCTGCTCTAAGAGCACAGTAATAGAGAGCTATATCTGTCAGAGTTACTGTTTCAACATTGAGTTCAGTAGATGAATCAGTTGCAGTTGATTCAAAGTGTGAGTCAGAGGTATGATCTTCCCCACTCCATGATTTAGCCCCTCTATACAGTAAATACTGAGGTGCTGTGTTAGGATACTGTCTGTACCAGTAAAGTAGAACATATTGATTGTCTGTGTGATATGTGCATTTCAGTGTCACAGAATCTCCTTCTTCAGTAAATTTGACTTGGTTTTCTTCTGGTTCAATTCGATCTTGTGCAAATATTCCTGCAAAAGAAAATCAACATGTATGCTGTAAGCTGAAAGTTATTTAACAATTTATTGAAACAATCAGATTAAATGTGTTTAACTTCTAACGTCCTCAGAGTATCTTATTTTGTATTATTCAGAAATACTTTATTAAATACCAAATTTATCTGCATATACCTGATGCTATGAAGAAAATCAGTAGAGATGATTTCTCCATTTGTCATACGCTGATCAGCTCAAGTCTTGGTTGATGCTAACTGCTCTGAGGTGTTGGTCTCCCTGTGTTTTTAGTTTCTCTGCAGTGAATGAACTCATGAGAAACTGTAATAGCCCTCATTCTCTCCCCACCCCCTCTGCTGGCTGTTTCACTCTCCATTTTCATTGTAGCCACTACCTTTTTTGCCTTGATCGGTTAAATATTCGATTACTCCTTGCACTTGGTCCTGTTAATCTTGTCTGCCCTTCAGTCTGCATGAACATTACTGGTTTAGCCTAATTTCCTTTGTATGGAATTGTCCTTACTTTGTTTCTGCAGTCCTGAGATTTGGAAGTGGAAGAAAAATGTTTGTGAAGTCTGTTCTCAATCTTGTATTCCAAGTTTTCTGTGTATCCTGTACCTGTTCTGTTTCTTGCCAGTTTTTTTTTGTTTTTTTTTGTTTTTTTTCCCTGGTTATAACTTGTTTAAATAAATTCTGATTTCATCTGTGAAAGCATCCACTCTCACCTCCATTTCATGACAGAAACCCTCTCAGGAAGTTCTTGAGTGTGGTTAGCAACAGTATGGCATCCACATAGTTGTTGCCAAAGAACACTGATCAGATCAAAATCAACTTTAATGTTTTATGAGATTTTTTTTTTTTGCTAAACTGAACAAATGTGTACAAATAAACAATCCTCAAAGCTCAGAGTGCTCATGATTAAAGTCTTCTGATGTTGAGGGATTGTACCTATTAAAATAGTGGCATGTTTTGAGTGATCGTCATCCTGCATCACATTCACAGTGAATTTAAAGACACAGTAGTGCAGGCCGCGTCAGACACTTACAGATCCTGAATTATCTGAAGAACTAATTGTTTCACTGCTGAGAATGGATCTCTAGGTTTAAATTTACAGTTTAGTGTCACTATGTCATCCTCATATGCAGTTTGTTGTCTGGTTGGTTGATCAACACTGTCCAGTGCTTTACTGTCCTGCAATCCGATACACATTATAGTGTCAACCCCAAAAAATGAATTAGTAAAATTTATTCAGAGTCTTGGACATCAACTAAGTGTCAGTAGAAAATTAATTAATGCCATAAAAAATTAATTAATGCCACAAAAAATGTAGTGAAAAATTGAATTTTTTCTGAGTATAAACAAAAACAGCTTTTATTGTGGATAAGTCAGTGATGTGTGGATGTCTCACTGGTTATCCCTGCCTCTTTTCTTCTTTACATTATTACAGAGACACTTACTTTAACACTGACTCTGTGTCTTGATGCTCATGTCATCTTTCATAACAGTGTCAGCTGTATATAAACAAAAAGATGCTGATTCAGTGGGACAGATGACAACCTAAAGCTGCAGTCCTGGATTTCAATACAGGTCTCTACGATCCCTCTGGCTTGGAGAAGCCATCTGTGGTCTGGTGAAAAGTAGTAGGAGACTCCATGTGTATAAGAGTGGACATGTGGTTGTCTGTGACTGTCCCCAGCCAATGTGAGGATTGTGCAATTGGCAGGGAAGGAGGTGTACCAGAATTGCTAAAAACTAAATTGGCTCAAAACAGGATAAAAATAATAATAAAGATACAATGATATTCATCTGATATTTCAGTGGCAAGATTTTAATCAAAATCATTTGTGACGGCCTCCACTCTGTATCTGTGTTGGGTGCGGTTGGGTGTCAGAGTGGGAGGGCCACACACACACACACTCTCTTGCCTTTCCCCTTCCTTCTAACTCTTTTTGTTTCTCTCTTCCTCAGGCCTCCACCATTTGTTCCATGAGGATTTTTGGTTACTGCATTTCAACACCGCACACTTCTCTAACACACATCCATACCTTGCCTACACCACTGATACTGCTGACTACCAGTCTAATTGTTAAATTATTGGTGTTTTTTGCTTTGATAATAAATTAGCTTTGTCCTTAATGTGATCTGTGCGTGGTCTGCCCTCCTTTTTGTCACCTCTTCTGAGTCGAGTCGTGACACATTTTACTAAATAACGTACATAGTCTCTTAACACTTGATTAATATGACCCTTGGAAATTCACACCATGTCAGATACCACAGACAATAAGCTGTGAATTTTGTGCTGAAATTCATAAGTCAAACCACTGTTCAGACCAGGACAGGACATTTAAATGAGAGTGTAATGAGCCGTCTGGGGCTGTGTATATGACCTAGCGTCACCCATATGTAGTTTTGATGGCGTGATGGAGCCAGTTAGGTTGGAGAAGTTTAATCAAATTATATTTTCAGAGGGTTATTACATTTCAGGTACCCTTTATTTACCTCCTATCATTCAACGACACTTTCCCTCTTTTCTCTCTCCTCTATCTTCACTCTCAGTATTACATGATTGGTCAAAATTTCATTACGTAATTGGTCATTTCTAACTCTACCTCATAGAGACGGAGGTAAATGACTGAATATTCTGTCTGGTCTTGCCATTTAAAGGAGGCAGGCTCAGCAGTTAGTAGATATAACCAGACCTCATACTTTGCCAAAATAATCTGTGAAATATTTGCGTATTTTTCATATGTTTCTAAAGCTCAAAATTGCCCTGATATAACCTTTTCACAGCCTAGGCAGGTGCAACCACATAGCATAGTCATACCATTCTAATTTCTCTGATAAGAGGTTCTGGCATTTTATTATCTATAGTTCCATAGAAAATACTGAGTGAAGTTTTTGTACAGCATCTCAGTGACTTTGTATCACTGGGCTCCTATTCTCAGAGCACAGTAGTATAGAGCTGGATCTGTCAGAGTCACTGTTTTAATAGTGAGTTGAGTGGATGAATCTGTTACAGTTGATCCAAAGTGAGAGTCAGCAGTACGATCATCATCTCTGTTTGATTTAGCCCCTCTAAGCAATAAATATTGAGGTGCTGTGTTAGGATACTGTCTGTACCAATAAAGATAAACATACTGACTGCCTGTTTGATATGAACGCTTCAGTGTTACAGAATCCCCTTCGGTAAATTTAATTTGGTTTTCTTCAGGTTCAATTCGATTCTGTGCCAAAATTCCTGCAAGAAAAAATTAACATGTGTGCTGTCACCTGAGGGTTGTCGATTTTCACAAAATCACTTAAATGTTTAACTTGTGCTATGAAGAGAGTGTCTCAAATGATTTAATATTATTCACAGTTACTGTATTAAAAATCTAATTGGTTTTCATAATTTACCTGATGCCATGAAGAGGATCAGTAGAAATGATTTCTCCATTTGTCCTATGCTGATCAGATCAGTATGTGTTAATGTTCACAGTACTCTGCAGTGGTCTCTGTGTTACTGTGTTTCTGTGCAATGAATCAATTCATGAGAAGCCCACACAGGAAGCTTGAATGTTGTTAGCAATATTTTGTCATCCGCTTTGTTGTTGCCAAGGAACACAGGTCAAATCAAATCACTTTTAATATGTTGTGAAACTATCGGGTCATTTTTGTGACTAACACTGATCAAAATAAATAAATGTATAAATAGTCCTCAAAGAAATGTTTCAAATGCGAGAACAAGGGCTTTACTTGTCTGCGACAAAAAGGGCAGACTTTACACGTGTCTTTTCAGTCTTCAAACTCATCTCAAAAAAACACTTTTTCACATTATTTCTCTAGTGTTTCTCCAAATACACATCTCTACATTATTTCTCTAGTGCTGTCAGCAGAGTGCACTTGGTCTGATTTTTTTTTTCCTTAAACTGGTGAAGTCACACATGTATGGGACTTTAGTCAGTTCCTTTGTTGGCCACTTGCTATTTCTATTCCACATTGCTCAGTCTTACACTCATGGTTGCCTTTTCTCATATTTCAAAGTTTTTTTCTTCTTGTGTGCCATGTCATGAAGTTTTTAACTTCATGACATGATGTTGATGTCCTGCCAATCTTTTCACCACTCACACTGAAATTGCTGACCCCCAAATGAACCATTATACCATTTTATTGCAATAGTTCAGGTTGTACTAAAATATAATATGCACTGATGATCAAACGTATTGTACTGCCCGCTCAGAAATTGAGCGCCTTTATACAATAAACAATGTGGTGCTCTGTTAGGATGTTGTCTGTACCAGTAGAGCCTCAGCAAGCTACCACTTGTATGACATGAACATTTCAGTGTTTCAGATTCTCCTTCAGTAAATTTAACATTCTTCTCATATGGCTCAATCCTGTGTCAATATTCCTCCAAGAGAAAATGAACATGTGTTGTCATCTGACGGTTACTTAGCAATTCACAAAATCACCTCAAGTGATTATCTCAACGATTAATTTCACTCAGAAATACAATACTGACCACCAATTTAATATCATAATTTGATGTTAGAAAGAGTATCAGTATTAATGATTTCTCTATGTGCTGTATGCAGATTAGAGCAGGTCAGATGTGTGTTTCTGTTCTCAGTGCTCAGGGATGTTGCTGAGTTTCTCAGCAGTGAATACAGTTATCAGAACCCCACACAGGAATTTGCTTAGTGTTGCTAGCAACATTACATCAACCACTTCACAGACACTGAAGAACATCCGTCAGATTAAATGAATCTGAACACTTCCCGAACAAGGTTTAATATTTTTAGACAAATAAATACATACCTAATTGTATGAATAAAGGACATATTAATAGACATTCAGAAGGTCAGCATTCATATCATTAAGATCCTCTGGTGTTGAGTTGTTATTTTGAAAATATTGCCACTTAAATTTACCCAGAACCTGGGTTTTGGACAGGCATAGCATACAAATTAAGCTACACTTCATTGATCTCCATAGGGAAAATCTTCCCAGCATGTCATCTATACGAACTACTTAGGACTAGTGGGCAGGTGCCAGAGAGTGCCCGAGAACTGGCTCCAGATCTGGACATGTCTTAGTTAATGGTAGGAGCATTCGATATCTAAAGTGTACGTCTTTAGCTGTTGCAGGACAACTGTACTGTTTTTTTGTTTGTTTCTTGAATTGTAGTATACACTCACTCACTCATTATCTAAGCCACTTATCCTAATTAGGGTCACGGGGGCTGCTGGAGCCTATCGTAGCATTGATAGGGCGAAAGGCGGGGAAACAGCTAGGACAGGTTGCTAAGGGAAACCATCTGTTAATTTCATACAGGGAGTATGAATATGCTGACAGATCAGTAGAGAAGAAAAGTGACTGAAAGTCCCCTCCACCCAGTCTCCCAAATAACTCATCTAAAAGAAATTAAGCAAAATAAACTAAACAAAGTGGTTAATGTACTGATTTGCTTAAAGGTGAATCAGGGTTGCTACGTGTTTAGCTCTCATATCCTTACCACCATCAACAAATGATAACTGTGAGCCTGCAAGTCAACCCAAAACCTGAAACATCTTCATAATTCAAGCACAGTATACTGGTCCAACAACAACAACAACCAAAAAATGCAAAAAAAAAAAAAAAATACAAAAAGAGAGAAGGAAAGTAGCGGGAGCCTTCCTTCCTTCTTTTAAAGCTAAGCATTCAGACCTTATAAAGTTGCAGCTTTCAGTTGAAGATTTCACTCACAGCAAGTACAAATGAAGCCTAAATTGGAGAAAGTACCACACCTTCCCAAGGCCAATAAGAGGTTCCCTACAAACATCAGCTCATGTGTAATCAATCTGAGGACAATTACCTCCAATTATATAGGGAATCAGATCCCCAGATCACCTCAAGGGGGTGGGAGCAGATGTAACAGTAATTTTCATTTGTATGTTTGTTTCCACTAATTCTAACAATAATGCAGAAATCTGAGCCCATACTTAGGAAAAACACATTCATGCAGACCAGAGCCGATGCCAGTGGAAAACAAATGGGGTGGGGTGAGGGAGGCTGAAATACAGAGCGGGGGCAGTGACTTAACCCCAAAAATTACTCACGCTGCACACAACTATACTATCATTTGACACGTGCAAATTAGGCCCTAATCTTCACTGAGGAGGCAGGGAGGTCCATCTGAGGGGCCACACCCCCTTACGCCTTGGTACTGGGTCTGACACAGACACCAAAAAAGGCTGCTCTAAAATCAAAGGAAGAATATTCATTTTAAAATGTGTATAGGATCATATACTTTCATCAATGGACATTTCATTAATATTATGTACTGTGAGGTGTCTGTGAGTTTGTACTCTTCTTCTGGCTGTTATTGGCAGGCTAAGACAATGTGCATGTAAGGAATTTATATTCAACCATGAAGACCCCTAGTTTCTTCAGTTTTGAAGAAACCCATAGTTCATACCCATAGTTTCCTCAGTTTTATTCAATGGTATGTGGTAAAGCATGCATGTTTTACTTTCAAAGGCTACAGTTTGATTGACAGTAATATAAAATATCCCAAAATGCAAATATGCAATGGATGGAAAAGCAGCAAATTGCTATAAAGTTTAACCGTTTTACATTTAACAAGGAAAATTACACATCTAAGGTCTGTTTGTGCTAAACAACTGTAAATACATTGCTTCAGCACTGTTTCAGCATTTAGAGAAATGAAATCTTTAAACCCATCTGCAAGGCTTCACTGTATCATTGGAATTGAAGTTAAATTAAATAGATGGTGCTACTAATTAGTGCACCAACCACAATGGACTTGCATTAAATTTTCAAAAGAATTTAAAAGTATACATGAACCACATATTATAATTGTTTTGATCTGAGTATGTGATCTGTTTCCAAGGAGTATTATAAATTAAACTGTTCATTTAAAAAGGTTTTTTTCTTCCCAGAATTCATTTCATGGATGCACTCAGTAGGTTGTAATGTTTTTGACTGAAGGTTGAACATCCTGTAGTCACTGTGGGCCTCAGAGCACAGTAGTACACAGCAGAGTCAGACACTTCCAGCTTCTGGATTGTCAGAGGAACTGTGTTTGATGCAGAATCAAGTTTACAGTGAAATGTTTCCTTGAACTCTGTTCCATTATCCCCAGCACTATAAGTATCTCTCTTAAGAATGTACTTAGGGAAGTCATTTGTTCGTTGAATGTACCAGAAGAGATATGCTGATTTACTGGTTGTTTCATATGAACAGTTTAATGTTATTTGTCCTCCTTCAAATCCAGTCATCTCCCTGTCTGGCTGATGAACTTCGTCTGCCCCTTTACAACCTATTGAGACACAAGAACATTTTAAATACCCACTGTGAAGTCAGTCACGGCAAATAAATGTTTAAATTGTGAGCATGATAAAAATTACCAATGGAAAGAGCAGAAAAAATAAATAATTCCCTTAGCCAGTGTGTCATGATTTAGGCAGCTTAATGAAAAAGACAGAGAATGAGAAACAGCTGAGTCAGTTAGAGTTTGGATACACTTAGTCTGTGACCTTCACTCTTATCTCCTCCTCTATAAAGTAAGACTGCCCTGAGACAGTGAGGAGGAGCTTTATGTTATCTGTCCTACCTTCCACCACTGATCCCACTTCTGATTGAAAAGAATAAGCAATCAAGTGTTTGAAACTGTGTTTAAAAAAGTAAATAGATTAGATAAAAATATTTTAAAAATCAACTAATAAGCCCTTTTATGGCAAAAATCAATTCAAAAGTTGAAAAAAAAGTCATTGAATGTATAAAGAGATAAGAATAATGCAAATCACAGCTCTCTTGCTTATTCAAATTGCAACACATTTCAGTAGATTGCATTTTTTTTGTCTCATTGCAATTTAGCTCCAGTTCAACAAACTGGTATGAACTCCACCTCCAGTTGAGATTAAGAACTGAACAGAATCAAAGACCAGTTCCTCAGTTCACCTAAGAACTTATCCCAACCATATAACATACACTGATTTAAAACAAATTCATCTGACAGTGATGTAATATTAGTCACTATGAAATATTAGTATGTCTCCATCATTGAGTATAACAGTACCATGATTTGCCTCAGAGGAAATACTGTTCGTTCAATCTCAAGGTGGTCAGAAAAACTCTTTTTGCTATAAATGACATGAACAAGGAGAAGACATTCAAAATATTTAACGTTTTCACCCCACCCGCCGCCAGTAATACATTCTGTTTTTTTCAGAACCCACAGAATACAGAGATTCACATTGCACATGGTATAAATTTGATTAACGCTGCCCCAGTGTGGTTGAAGTCAGTACTGCATTCTCACTCTTATTAAAGAGGTAAGGCATCAGTTAAATGTAAAAACATTATTTCATTTATTTGATGAATTAAAATGAAAATGTATGATGAATATGCAAACTGATCAAACCTTTAAATGGATCACTGGCAAACAAAACGCAGTTAGATGATGTTAAAATATGACTGTGATGTTCATGTCTATCCATGTTAAATAAGCACAGCTGAGATAAATATAAACCATTTAAGAGTTTATTTCAAGAGTTTCCTTGAGGAATAGTGAGACCCCATCAGAGAAGTTATGTACATGTTCAGTTCCTTGGTAACTCAGATGATGCTTATCCAAAGTAAGAATTCACATGGGAACATTTACTCTATGTGTGATTCAGTGTTTTCAACTCAACCATGACTCAGTCAGGAGCAGTCACTGTCCTTAATATTCAGCACTCAGCATAAATCTGCTTTGTGATTGTTCTGCATCCAACATATTTTGTCAAGACACAAACAACTTTCACTCATGTCATGAATAATGAGAATGAATGACTCTCTAAGCCAGTGGATCTCAAAATGGAATCCCTGGACTCCTGGGGGTCTGCGACCGGTAGAAAGAGGTTCTGTGAAATAATTTGCTATAAATGATGAAATTGTGCTGTATCATCACAAAATACACATATTTTCAGATGGGGACCATTTGCAACTTGCTACTGCTCATTTTCTGAAAGCTTTTAATATCAATTACTTGAAAAGTTTAAATGCTGTCGAGTCCAAATGCAGTTTGAATAAAATGATCCTCTGTTTAAAAGTATTTAAGAGGTATTAACATGATTCAAATTGAAATGTGTTTCTGTTTATGACTATGAAACAGGTCTGAAGTATTTAGGTTGAAAAGTTTTATAATACAAATAGTTCCAATGGCATCTAAGAGTACAAATGATAGTAAGCATATGCTTAATCTGTGTTATGATTATGAAGGGGTCCTTGGAAAGTTTTCTCCCCTGCAAGGGATCCCTGGCTCCAAAAAGTTTGAGAACCCCTGTTCTGTACGCTGACCATTCATCTGTGAGATTACGCCCACCAGGAAGTCATGTTTTTGTATGGTACAGATCAGTTTCCTGACACTGTGGGAGCCATGGCACAGTAGTACAGTGCAGAGTCTGTCACTTCAGTAGAGGAGATCTCCAGATCCACTTGGTTCTTCTCTCTAATGACTTTTGAAGACAGTCTTTTGTCCAGCTTAGAGCTCTCTGTCTCTGTAGAGGTCTGTGCAATGACCAGCAGGAACTGGGGGGCTGATCTGGGATACTGACGATACCAGTGAATATAGGAACCTGTGTAAGCTGAGGAGTAGTTACAGGACAAAGACACTGTGGAACCTTCCACACTATACATCTCAGTTCGTGTTGGTGTGATGATGTTTCCATAACTGACACCTGTGCCCAAGTGAAAAAAATGAAAAATAAAATGACACAGTGCACTTTCTAACTGATATTAGCTCTTTAAAGTTATTCATACATTTGATGAAGTTGGCGTAACAAAAAAGAGAAAAAAAAAATCATTTTGTTGAGAAATATGCTTTAGTTTTCCTATAACACACTACAGAACCATATGAAGCTGCTATTATGAATAACTAAGAAACATAATAGTAATAATAATATTATCTGCTTTAAGCAATAATTTGTCTCCAAACAACAGAAGACATTATAATTTAAAACAGAATTAATGAACAGCACAGAGAAAAGCACTTACTTGAAAAGACAGTGAGTAGAATGACATTGAAAAACAGCATTGTACAAACATTGAGCAAACTGACACTGATCACAGCTTGAGTCATTTCTGGAGTCATTATGTCTCCAAAACTCCTCCCCCTCAGCTAAAAACACATCATCCCCAGAGATGATCAAATGCTGACTCTTTCCATCTTTCAGAGGAAAAAAAATAGTTAATTTTGTTCTTCAGTGCATTTGCTCTGTTACATACCAGCTGTGGAAATAAAATTATATGCACAATCTGAAATATATTTTTCAGAGGTTCAAAATTTGCAAGTAAGCCAGCGGCATCATGGAGACCATCTATAGAAGAACACTCAGAACTATCAAATCAGAGTCCCCCCTTGACATAAAAAAAACATTTTTTTTTTAATCACTGCATGTCACAGCTTACTCTCATCATTGTTCTTCTTCAGCTGGAGTGTCAAAAAATATGAAGGACGGTGTGACAGCCCTGACTTGGAAGATCAGTGACGTGTCAAAACAACAGCTCTGGTGGAAAAGGCAGGAAAACTCCAAGGAGGCATGGCGGCTCCTCTACAAGCACGCCTGCAGCCCAACCAGTCAGCTACAGGAAAGAACTGGGAGCCTGGGGAGAGGTAAGGAGAGAATGCAGAGGCAAACTCATGATGCCCATCTCTTCACTAATCCTCTAACTCTGATTGAGTCAGCAACTAACCCAAAGACACCAGCTAACACAAGGCAAACCTACTACCTCCATGAACTCCAGTGTAGTGAAGTCTGTTACATATGTTCCCTTCTTCAAGAATAAATATCCTCACTTAACAAGATGTTGAGTAGCATCTCCAAACAGAAAAAGTCTAACATACACTAGTAACACTAGAGGGCACATAGTACTCTGCTTTATAATATTCCCAGGACAAGCATCACCAAACAAGTGCATCAACACGTTAAACACTCTAAGATAAGTGTGACAAAAGCAGATGTCCAGATAAACAGATTAAACATCTTACTGTAACTTAAGGGGGTTACTGTAACACAACACATCACAGCAACACATTCAAATGACATAACCTTTTGAACCCAAAATGAGAGGAATGAAAGATCAATAGAGTGTTCCAAACCAAACATAATCT
Organism: Chanos chanos; assembly: GCF_902362185.1. Taxonomy (NCBI): domain Eukaryota; kingdom Metazoa; phylum Chordata; class Actinopteri; order Gonorynchiformes; family Chanidae; genus Chanos; species Chanos chanos. The sequence goes on from NC_044499.1 coordinate 7,617,151, forward strand.
GTAATTGTTCCAGTACTTGCTCTGGGTCAAATAAATCCACAGAATGCAGAAATCTAAATATTTGCATTTGGCTGAATTATTTGGCACCTGGAAAAACATGATGGAGATATAGAATCACTGGAAAGACAGCAGAAACTATCAAATCTGAAAAAAAGTCAAAAGCATGTGAACTGTATAGAGCCCCACCCTCAGAGCAACAGAACTAAATACTGTTGTATTTGCAAGAGTAAATGAAGTCCATTTGTGATGCAATAGTTATTAGCAAAATATTAAATTGATTACATGTGTTTGTTTCCAAAATGTTAAAAGGTTTGTAGACTGCATCATGCCTCTAAATCTAAAATCATATTTTATGTATTTGCTCATAAAATGCTGCTCTATTCTGAGGTTTCACAGCTGCCACACCCAAATGATGTCTATAATCTCAGGTCATTTCTACAGCTGGATACCCGGATTATCAGTGGAGCTGTTCATGATACAGAATTGAGTCTCACAGGAGATCAACTCTTATTTCGGGTTCATCATGTCCTCTTTTGAGACACATAACCTGAGGGAACCTGTTTCCTTATTGTTTGCACCAGAAAAAGCAAGCTGACTGAGCAGTAGTGATGCTATCTCAGAACAGTGGCTTCATGTCCTTCAGTAACAGTCATGGTCTTGTTGCCTGATCAACACAGTTCTGTTCTTTGCATACTTGAAAGAAATAAAAGAATATTGGTGTTCTGTCTCCTTTGACATGAATAGGAAAATGTGAGATGAAATGTAAAAAGTCCATCCTTTCAGAGTTCTCGCTTTAAAATAGACAGTGATGGAGTAAGTTCTTCATCCATTTTGTCATGTTCAGTGAAGCTAGAAATGTAAGAGTGGATTTATTGGTCTGATGAATTTACCTCTGATATTTTGTTTTATGAGTGGATCCTTTCACCCGCAACAGATAAAACCTAAAAACTCAACCTGTAGGGGACACTGCCCTCTGGGATTTGTTGTTGTTTGACATTGTATTATGTGCTGTGCTCTGAAGACCTATTAAAGTTTTCTAAGGTTTAAGAATGTTAATTTCCCAGCTGTAACACAAAATATTTCCTTTCCTACCTGTGTGCAGATACGAGATGTAGCAAAGTGTTTAATTAATTTTGAATCATAACAACTGCAATGTTGGGGATTATAGTTTGATCATGCAGTTATACATACAGCTAATCATGTGTAAATGTCCAGTGCAATTCAATGGCCTAATACTCACACATTCTATACTGAGTATGTTATTCCACAAACTAAGTATTTACAGTATTTAGCATTTAAAATTAGGACAAAACATCACAGCCCTGTTCTAGAAGTCTTCATGTGGTGATGCCGGTATGTAACCTTGCTCTGCAGGTGGTACCACATCATTTCTACTTCAAAGAGTCTTCGCGTGCAGCTCATAATAGACTATGGTTTGGAAGTCTCTTTGATCTGTAGTGGTTCAAAGCAATTATTCTAAATTAGTTTTTGTACAGCTTCTCTGAGACTTTGTATCACTGGGGTACCAGAGCACAGTAGCAGAGAGCTGTGTCTGCCAGATTTACACCTTTAATAGTGAGTTCAGTAGATGTCTGATCTGTTGTCGACTCAAACCGTTGAGGGTCAGAGCTATGATCAGTAGCAGCTGCTGATCGAGCACTTTTACGCACTAAATACTGAGGTGCTGAGTTAGGATACTGTCTGTACCAGTAAAGCCATGGATAACTACTGCTCGTATCATATGAACATCTCAGTGTGACACGTTGTTCCTCTATAGTCACGACACTGGTCTTTCCTGATGGTTCAATTTGATCAGCAAATACTCCTGCAATGAAAAGAAAGACATTATGGCACAATAATAATCAAGTGTTTTTCATGACTTATTTACTGTTGACACATAGTGCAGTATACCTGTCACCATAATGAGAGTCAGTAGGAGTGATTTCTTCATGTTAATTATTCAGAGCAGACAAGATCTCTGTTTATGCTCTCCGTGATCTTGGGTAATGCTCTGTGTGTTTTCTGTGAGTGTCTCTGCAGTGAAAACACTCATGAGACACTAACTCAGGAAGTTCCTGTCTTGGACTGTGTGTGTGCAGTAATCAACGTCACACTAACACATAATTTTGAGAGTAAACTAGGTAGTACACTACTGAAACTTTATCACCAGAAAACATTCATCTAAAAAGAAAAGGCTTTGATCATTTAATTATCATTCTGTGCTCCAGGGCACAGTAATACATGGACATGTAAAGGGGAGATCCTTAGATGTTGCTGATCAAGCTGCCATGTTTTCATTTTCAAACGATGCTGATTTGGAACTTCAAGCAGATACACAAAGATCCAGTGGATGAATTCCTGTGCAGATATTTCAGATAGTTTGACTGCATTTCTGCTGTTGTTGTGAGAGAGTATATCATTCTTTCATTTGAATATATTTACGTGACAATTTAAATCTTTAATTTTCAGGATCACGTCTGACCCATTTTTAATCAGATTTCATTACAACCTGTAATATTCTAACACACACACAAACATTCCCCAAACGATAAAGAGAACAAAAAAGAGTTTGTTTACTAATGTGGTCTTTTCAAATAGAGCATCACATACTGGTGAGAACTGATAGTATGGTGTAAACATAGAGACAGAATGAGAGTAAACACAGGGTAACAGGACACTGCTCCCCTAACTAATACTACATAAACTCTTCCTGACTTACATATAATGCTCCACCCTTTGACTGCCTGTTTCATTCATTTATTTATTAATTTATTAAAAAAAAAAAAAAAAAAAAAAAAACTTTTCATGAAGTATGTTGTTCACTATATTCTATTTACCCATGTGTAAAGAGCGACACAATGGTTTTTTCTTTTTTTTTTTTTTGGTTTTTTGTTTTAAACTTAAAGGTAAGTGGACATCTTGCTAAATCTTGAAGTGAATTTGCATTTTGTTTTAATCAGATTAACCAGGTAAATTATTATTAGATGAAAGTAATTAGTGCTTGGTGACATTAATTTTGGAGACATTCCTTGGAAGTGTTAGACTGTTGTATCTGCTGAAACATCCTTTGTAAACATCACTAGGGACACAACAGCAGAGCATTACAGATGGAGACCTGCATCTTTACAATATTTTGCAAACTACAAATTGTCAAAAGATTGTGTCATGGACAATTTATTCAAATGTGGTATAAAAAGGATTACAAAACCCTTCTCACTGGACATACATTCCCCAACATATTTTCTACAGTGATTTATGGCTTTGGATTTTCATAGTGAAGACTGTGTTTTTCCTCAGGCATCGGTTTCTGTACAGTTCAGAGCTGTTTCCTGTCACTGTGGGCTGCACAGCACAGTAATACAGTGCAGAGTCCATCAGTTTAACAGAGGTGATCTTCAGATGCACCTGCTTATTGCCTTTGTCAACTTTAGTTGAAATATGAGGAGAAACATCACTCTTGCGCTCAGACTGGGTTTCATAAATTAAGATGAGGAATTCAGGTTCAGATCCAGAATGCTGTCGATACCATTGGAGAGTATCTCCTACACCAGCAGTATAGTTGCAAGAGAGAGTAATATTGTCTCCTTCTGTCACATGCTTTTTAGCAGCTAAAGATGTTACTGAGTTAGCAGTAGTGGCAACTATCAAAAAGAGGATGACAAAAACAAAACACAAATTAGTCATAGATCTGCTATATTTGGGCTTTTAGATACCCGAATCAAATCACATTATCTACAGAAATGTATCAGAAATTTACACTTTAATGAATCTTCTGATTATTTACAATAAATATTTAAAATGAAACTCTTACCTAAAAATAGCAACAATATTGCTACTAAACACTGGAGCATGATGTTGATACAAAACAGCTGAGACCAGAATTTAATCTGAGTAATACCAAAGGGTGGCTCCAAGCACAGCTACAAGCTCCACCCCCAGATGCACTGGCATCAAGACTACAGCTAAACTGTAATGGCTTTTCTCCACATCTCTAACAAACGGATTTAATCACCTTCATTTAAAGTTTATGGAAGAAATGGACACAAATAAAACCATCCTGTCCACTGCACTTAGTTTAATGATGAGACCCTGGCATTTGGGTGTGTAAGATTCTATTCTTCTTCTATTCTTCCCTCCATGATCAAGCAGTTTTCTATTGTTAGGTTGATCTGTCTGGTCCAGCAAGTGACTGGTTATTGCATTTATTCATTCATTACATCCGTTCAGAGTTACACCTTTAAGAGTTCAGTAGATGTTTGGGTTGTACTGGATGCAAATCGAGGGTCAGTGATACTCTCACCACTCCACCTTCGAGCTTCTTTATACAGTAAACACTGACGTGTTTTGTTAGGGTATTATCTGTACCAGTATAGGCCAATGGCCTGACTGCTTGTATCATATTAGCCCCTCATATTTACAGTGTCCTCTTCTTTACTCAATATATTTGTGTCCCCTTCTGGTTCAATCTGATCAGCATACACACACCTGTACAGGAAATAAACACATAGGAAAATTAACACAAACACATAGGATGGATACCTGATGTCATGATGAGAATCAGTAGAAGAGATCTCATGTTGATTGTGCAGACCATATTAGATCTGTGCTCACAGCGATATGGAGTGTTAATGGACATGTTGTATAAGTTTCTCTGCAGTGAGTAAATTCAGAGGGGCATGCAACGCATGTTCTACACTCAGGAAGTTCCTGTTTTGTGTGTTATAATTCTCTGCTGTGACACCATCACATTACTTGTCCAGAGGAGATGACACAGGAAGATGATTAATTGTCAGGGACCCTGATGGGATCACAGCCCTGTGGTTGATTTCTTGTACAAACCTGCATAATCAACTATACCACTCAGAACAGCTCTTGGATTATAAGGTGTTTAGTTTACTGTGTGGTGACAAAACTTTATCACTCTATTGTAAGAGAAGGTCTGATGAGCGAGACTTTGACAAACTGTAATGGTCTTAGTTTTAAGACATTTAGACACATACTGAGTTCAGTTAAAGTAAAGTTTGAAAATAGAAGCTCAGTCAAACACAGTCTGAATATGTCATCTATAGTAACGACTTTCGATCTTTAAAAGCTGTCTAACTTGATTAAAGAGTGCCCTCTACTGTTTGAGTCCTAACAGTAGTGCAAGGCGCCTTCAGTCATACATTAGGTTTTTGTAGAGCCTGTGGGAACGTCCTGTCACTGTGGGCCTCAGGGCACAGTAGTACAGTGCAGAGTCTTCCAATTCAACAGATGAAATCTCCAGATTCACGTGTTTTGAGGTTTTGTTAATTTTAGCAGATACACGAGGAGGAGGAGATTCACTCACAGTTCCACTTTCAAAGATGTAAAGGAGGAATTCTGGTTTAGATCTTGGATACTGTCTATACCACTGTAGAGTAGGAACTCCACCACTTGTATGTTCATATTGACATGTGAATTTAACAGTGTCATCCACTGAAACATGCTTCTCAGGGTCAAGGGATGTTATTGTGTCTGCACACATTTCACCTGCAGGGAAAAATAAAAGACATCCCTTTAATCATTCCCTTTAAAACTCCCCAATCATGAGAAATTTATTTATGTTAAGCATAATAAGGGTAGATGACTCATTTGTATATTATAGTAACAGGCGCATTGTAAAGAAATCATGTACTCACCTACAAGCAGGAACAAGACTAAAACTATACAGGACAACATGATGTCTGAGTTGATTTACTGAAAAACTGAACAAGTCCAGAGTGAGAACTGAGTGATTTATCTTCAGTTCTGTGACTTTCAAAAGCTCTGTGAACAAAGAGCTCCCTCCTCTGGCTCAGAACTGACCTAGTTTCTAATCTCCTCTCAGACACCGAAGCTGTGTCAACAAGTTCAAGAAAAACTGGATGCATGTGCAAGACAAGGTCTGTATTTCAACAAATAGAGGAAAGGAGGGATAGACACACAGGCCATTCAGGGTAAACAGGCAATACACAGATTAAGACATCTGAGGAAGAAAAGAAAGAAAGAGTCATTTAGCAAATCAATCTTTCTTAAAGTTTCAGCTCTCTCTTTTCCACTTGTTCAGATTTTGAGTTGTTCTTTCTGACAAAAAGGAGAGAAATGCTGGAGTTTTTGTACAAATGTTGAATGTACTGTTTTCACCGTTTACTGCAGAGCACAGTAGTACGCAGCACAATCAGAAACACGCACATCCTGGACTGTCTGGGGAACTGTTTTTGAGGTAGAATCAAGATTTGTACGAAATCTCTCTATGAATTTAGATTCCTCATTCCCTCCACCATAAGAAAATCTGCTCAGTGTAAATTTTGGGGAGTTGTTCGCTGCTTGTTTGTACCAGAAGAGACTGGCTGTTTGAGCATTTGTGCTGTAATTGCAGAATAGATTCACTTCTTGTCCTTCAGTACCAATCAGATGTCTTGGTACTTGTTCAACACAGTCCTGTGCTTCACATGCTGGGGAAGGAAATCAAACAAATAGATCAATAAATAGACAGACAGATAGGTAGATAGCCATTGTTTTGTGTACTCTGTCTTTCCAGAGGAACAGACTGATGAAAAATGAAATGATTTTCCAGTTTGCCATCTTCAGTTACAGTGAGACACAAAAAGAAACCTCTAGTCTGCTATACTCAGCAGTAAAAATTTACCTCTTGTTGTACCTCTTCTCTTCTGTGCCATGCGTCATAGAGACAGTACATGTTGTTACAGTGAAAAGGCTCTATCAATGAAAGCGCAATGTAATGCTCCATTAGTTATTTTCATCAGTTTATGTTCTCACATGGCATAAACCCTGTTTTTTGTTTGTTTGTTTGTATTCCTTTTGTTTGTTTGTTTCTTGTTTGTTTGTTTTTTTGTTGTTTTACTAAGTCTGTACAGTACTTTTTCAGTCATCCTGTGAGTCCTGAAATCATATGACATTTTACTACTTTCAGGCTTATACTACCTGTTTATATCTTACCAAACGACATATCAGCGTATCTGACAAGACGAATGTACTTTTCTTCTCTATTATTTACCTTAGAATGTGTTTGATCTGTACGGCAATGAAACCTCTGACTGTGAGTTGTTATTTTGAGAACCTTAATGTTTTGCTCTGCTTCTTCTTTTCAGTACCACTTTACAATAAGACTACCCTCATAAAGAGCTTGTGAATGGCTTATAATTAAATTATTAATTAGGTTGTGAACACCTCATAAACCATTAATAAGCTGTTATAATCCGTTAGATAAAAAGCGTAACAGTGACCTGCTGCTTGCCAAATAGTGATCCCACATCTGTACTGTTAAGCCTCCGATCACTTCATTACTTTGCTTACTTTGTTATCTCCATCAGTCAGTATTTATACCTGTCAGCCCCATCAGATATCTGTTAATAGGTTACTAGCATTTAACCATTATTAGCATATCTTAATAGTCAAAAAGTTTCATTTGGCATATCAAATTATTACATATCAAATTTTCATATCAAATTACCAAATTCATACACTAAGGCTGCAATATTGTTTGCCTTGACATTTTCCATCAGCAGCCGTCCTCATTATTATCACAGGTTTTGATATGACATATGCTATCATATTAAAGTGGCATATTGTGATGCATGTTGGGGGTACATGGGTGAAGCTTCCCAGCATGCCTTGGGGCCATGGACTGTCTCTATTGTTCAGTTTATGTTTCCTGCTGTGACTAGTAGAAGTGTATGTGTATTGTTCATCATGTAGTCTAAGTGTTGTGTTGTCAATTCTTGTGATAGTTTAATGTAATCTGTACCGTAAATGTAATTGTCTGTGTGAATGATGTACTTCCCTCTTACCATGTTAGCATTACGTTACTTCCTGGTTTGTACTGTTGCAAAATAAAAGGCACTGTCTTCACTTTAGAGAAAATTCAGCCAATTAGTAGTAAATGGTGATGTGTTTTACACTTTACAACAAGGCACTCTTTTGGCAGTTATAAATGTTACTAATTCATTAGTAAATGGTGATGTGTTTTACACTTTATAATAAGGCTCCCTTTTTCCAGTTATAAATGACAGTAATTCATTAATAAAAGTGTTTTACACTTTACAATAAGACTCCCTTTCGGCAGTTATAAATGTTAGTAACTAATTAATAAATGGTCATAAAAATGAGATGAAGCTGACAGTTTAACATACTCACTGATGAAAGGAGAACATAAAGTAAGCTAAGCAACTAACAAGAGCTGAGATTTAACAGAATAGATAGATGAAAAGTGCAGCAATAACTTTATCTTGCCAAATAGTGAGCCTGCGTCGATGTATGAAAATTGAGTTATAACTTGTTTATAATTGCTTATTAACTTGTTTATAAACTACCTACTTAATAACCTAATTGTAAACAATTTATGAATCCTTTATAAGGATAGTCTTATTGTGAAGAGCCACATTCTTTTCTATACTATTCTGAACATTTCCATCTCTCAAGAGTGTCAGTGTTTTCCCTCATCATCCAGGTCTGACTCTACCTAGCTGATTAATTTTCCTGTCAGTGAGAGAAACAAAAATCTCTCAAAACTTTACATTTCTTCTGGTTTTCACATGCATTCACCCACAACCTGAAAATATGGTAAAGACGACTCCTATGATCAATTTACTTTTTTCATCTACTCTATTGATGAAGGCCTGAGATCTTAATGTTTCTGTATCAACAGGACTGAACTCGTCAGTTAATGTATTGTTCAAGGAGTTTTACATAAACTGTTCAAACTTTTTGATGTCAAAAGTCTTTCTTTGCAACATATAAACTGTGGTGAAGAAGGTTCTTTGATTCCTGTTGACTGACAGCTGTTAGTAAAACCTGAGGTGTGTCATTCATATATTGTATTTATTGATAATCTTAAGAGTTTTAATTGTGCCATATTAACTGATTGTTTCTCTTCCCTGATGATAGCATCATTCTTCTTTCATTTTCAGCCTATTTTCGATAGCTGTTTTCCTTCTCTAAGTTTCATAATTTCAGTTACTTTATTGTAATCCAAACCAAACTAATTAAATTGTTTTTTACTATTATATCTCTACTGGATTATAGTAATGGACTATTTGACCTGACACTGCATAAACTGCTCTGTCAATGCTTAATATTATCAGAACATTGATTGATACACTGCCTTGTATCTGTTGTGTCATTTTTCCTTTGCCTTAGACACCCTGTTTATTGGTCTGAAAGAATGGAATGAATGTAAGATCTGAAAATATGTCAGTATAATGTTGGTCTCTTCCTCAGCACTTTCTTTCAAAGCCTCATGAGATCACAGCTGTGTTTTCATTTTTGTATGAGTGATGAATGTGTTGTTGTCACTGTGGGCCTCAGAGCACAGTAGTACACAGCGGAGTCAGCCACACACACATCCTGGATTGTCAGAGGAACTGTTTTTGAGGTAGAATCAAGATTTGCACTAAATCTCTCTTTGAATTCAGGTTCCACATTCCCTCCACCATAAGAACTGTTGCTCAGCATAAACTTAGGGAAGCCATTTGTCGGTTGTTTGTACCAGTAGAGATATGCAGATAGATCGGTGGTGCTGTAATTGCAGAATAGATTCACTTCTTGTCCTTCGATAACAGTCATATGTCTTGGTAGCTGTTCAACACGATCCTGTCCTTTGCATACTGGGGAAGGAAATCAAACAAACAGGTAGATAATAATTAAATACATAAATAAATTACTGTGAAAAATGTATAACTGTTTTGCACAATCTCTCTTACCAGACGAACAGACAGTAATGAAAAGTGAGATGATTTTCCAGTTTGCCATCTTGAGTCCCGGTGAAAAACAAAAAGAAAATAAAGTTGTGACATACTCATCAGTCAAATTTACCTCTTCTTGTACCTCCTCTCTTCTGTGTCAGACAGAATGTAGATACTGTAGGTTATTACTGCTAGAAGCTGTAGGTTATTACTGCCCCCTTGTGGTCGCTCTTCATTGCATCAATTACAGTGCACTGCAACACTCCATCAGTTATTTTCTTCAATTCATGTTGACACATGACATAAAACCCTTTTTCTAACTCGGTGTCTGTCCAATACTTTTTTCAGTCTTCCTGTGAGTATGGAAATCATATGACCAACACGGAAGACTCCTTATAACTTTTTCTTCCTCTTCATGTCTTATACTGATTTACCATTTGACAGGATAATTAACAAATTAACTCATCTTTTCCTTTATTTACTCTGTCATGTGTTAGACCTGTACTGTGATGAAACCTCTGACTGTGAGTTTTCCTTCATCCAGGTCTGACGCACGCATCCACTTGCTGAAAACATGGTAAGGATAACTCATCATTTCACCTTTTTTTCTTCTACTCTATTGATAAAGTCCTGAGATCTTAATATTGCTTTATTTACAGAACTGAACATGTCACTTAGTGCAATGGAGTTTCACAAAAACTGTTCAAAATGCTTTTGGACAGCTGTTAAAACAACATTTAATATGAAAAGTCTTTGTATGCAATACAAACTGTTGTGAAGAAGGTTCTTTGATTCCTGTTCACTGACAGCTGTTAGTAAAATCTGAGGTGTGTCATTCAGTTACTGTATGTCTCAATAATCTTAACAGCTTTAATTTGTATCATATTGACTGATTGTTCCTCTTCACTGATGATAGCATCATTCTTCTTTAATTTTAAACATATTTTTGATAGCTGTGTTCCTTATCAAAGTGTCATAATCTCAGTCAGTTTATGGTAATCCAGAATAGTGTTAAGAGATTACCAGTATTACATGCTAAGGAGGCCAGCGCATGTATGTCATGCCGACCTGAGATATAGCTTCTGATGACAATGCTAGGGGGACACAATAAAAAAAAAAAAAAAAAAAAAAAAAAAAAAAAAAGAAAGAAATCCAAAACTCACTTTGTGAATTTAACCATTTACTGTTATATCTCTCATGGATAATATTAATGGACTGTTTGATTGTATACTGCATACACTACTTGGCTGATTTTTGATATCATCATGAATACTGATATAAATAATCATTGATACACTGGCTTGTATCTGTTGTGTCATTCCTTCGCCCTGGACACTTTATTTAATGGTCTGAAAGATTGGAATGAATTCATGAATATAAGACCTGGAAATTTATCAAGAGAATTTTGTTCTCCTAATCAGCACTTTCTTACAAAGCCTCATGAGATCACAGGTGTGTTGATACTATGAGCTGCAGAGCACAGTAGTATATAGCAGAGTCAGATACATGCACATCCTGGATTGTCAGAGGAACTGTTTTTGAAGTAGAATCAAGGTTTGCACTAAATCTCTGTTCGAATTCAGGTTCATCAATTCCTCCACCAAAAGAATATTTACTCAGCATAAATTTTGCGAAGCCATTTGTTGGTTGTTTGTACCAGTAGAGAGAGGCTGTTTTCCTTCAGTAAGAGTTATATGCCTTAGTAACTGTGAAACACTGTGTTGTCCCTTGCATACTGGAGAGTGAGACCAAATAGACAGATAAACAAATAGAGAAACAGACGATCAACCAAACAATCGAATACTTCTGGTAAATATATAACTGTGTTTTGCGTACTCTGTCTTACCAGAAGAATAGAAAGTGACAAAAAGTGAAATAATTTTCCAGTTTGCCATCTTCAGTCATACTGAAACACAAACAGAAACTGTGGGTCTGATATTCTCAGCAGTGAAAATGTACCTCTTGTTGTACCTCCTCTCTTCTGTACCGGATACTAACATGCAGACAGTCCCTGCTGTTACTGCCCTCTTGTGATTGCTCATCATTGTATCATTTACAATATGTGCAATGGAGATCACATCGCGAGAGAACCTTTAAGACTTTAGCTTCCTCTGTATGTGTTATACTGATGTACCATTTGCCAGGGTAATTAAAAGACCAGCTCACTTATCTTTTCGATTTTACTGTGACGTGTTTGATCTGTACTCCACTGAAACCTCTGAATCTGAGGAATTGTCCTGAAAATCTTGATGTCTCACCCTGATTTTCCTCTTCTGTCTTGTCTTGACAGTTTACATTTCTCTAGAGCGTCAGTGTTTTTCATTGTCCAGGTGTGGGTCTACATAGCAGGTAAGTTCTCCTAACACTGCATCATTAAAGTATTTCTTCAAACCCATATTGATGGCACAGAATCACACAGCCTCTAATTAGGCTATATTTTAAGATGAATCATCTTGAGAGGCATGATGATTGAAAGAAATAAGTTGCAAGAAAAACCTTTGGAATTATTAATACTGTTTGTGATGGAGTATATACGGTAGGCGATTTGGAGGGGGAGGAGGGGGGATGCCATCCCCCTTGTTAGCAAAATGACCAAAATGCATCCCCCTTGTTAACCTGCTATCCCCCTATATTTTCTATAGAGTAGTGGCACTGACCATTGGGCCATTCCGCCTGTTAAAAAATAACAAATCACCTACAATATATATATATATATATAGATATATATATATATATATATATATATACATACACATGTGATTATAGGGTATGAGCTTCTATGTTTATCAGGAAAAAAAAAACATACATTTCCACTGTTCTAAGGCTATTGCTTTGCTGTAATGTCATTGTAAAAGATTAATATGGGTTCACATTACTGGAATTATTGAGATCAGAAAGTTGAGTGTTCCTACAGTGATGACATGTCTTATTATAAATTTTCAAAGTAAACCTTGAAGCCCAGACACTTCAGAAATACAAATGTGTCTTTTTACGCATATTATTTTTAAGACATTCTGATGTTTCATTTTGTAAGCTTTTGAGCAAGAATATGAAAGCAAAATCCAACAGATTGACTTTGATATCGAGTCACTTTCTAGCAAACTGAGAGTAAAAATGCTCCATGTTGTCTGTGTAATATAAAACGGATTAAATTAATACATTTCATCCAAATTAAAATGTCTTTACTATGAGAACAGCTTCTGCTTTGCTCTCCCTTAAACATTTTGTGCAAACAGTGTTTTTGTACAGTGTTGCTGAGTTTCCTGTCACTGTGGGCGTCAGAGCACAGTAATACACTGCAGAGTCTGTCACTTTAACGGAGGAGATCTCCAGATCCACACGGGTTTTCTCATTGTTCAGTTTTCCCGACAGACGAGAGTCAAGGCCATCAGATCTCTGCTCGTTGCCAGTGCCGTGCAGAACCATTAAAAGGTACTGGGGAGGTAATTTTGGGTCCTGGCGATACCACTGCAATGTAACAGCTTTGGAATAGTCGCAGGACAAAATCACTCTGGAACCTTCTACACTGAGCACCTCAGTTTGGTTTGGTGTGATGACATTTGCATGACCAAAATCTGAAAAAGTAAAGCATAAAAAACATAAACACATGACATCTTCACAAAGAAAACTTTATGGCTTGCAGAAAAAAATAACATCTATACACTTTACACATATATAAACTTTTACATTTCAAATGAAATTAAACTTACTCACATACAAAGGCTGTGATCAACAGTACTGAAAATATACACATCATAATGAGTTTATACAGTGTATTATTGCTCCACTGCTCTCTAGGCTACATCTTGAACTGAACTGCTCAGTCACACATTCCCCATATGAAAAGAGATCACCTCTGTTCTGTGTTTCATTCTAGCTCCTCCCCTTGTTACAGAATATCAAGGCCTCGAAGATTTTCAAAAGCTGTACATGTTGACTAGAATTCCCAGTCTCAAATTATTCTCTGTCATAATCTGTCATTAGTGATTCATTTCCAAAAGTAACATGTAAACTTTATTTAAGCAAAACACTCAGCACCTAGTTTTGATCAATGTTTCAGTTGCCACAACCGAGAGACAAAAGACTTAGCAGTGCCCGTTCAAACTGTTACTTTGGTAACATGTCAAAACGGCAAATAACAGGACTCTCCAATGAGGTTGTAGTTTCACACAATGTCCCACCCTGTCTAGCACACCCACTAAGGAAACACTGTCCACTGACAATTATGACGGAGCTAAAATTTACACAGTGAATCACAGATGTCGGACACACCTGTCAGAAAAGACATTAGTAAATATCTCTGGTTTTCAATTTGGCTGCTTAGTATTCAAATGCTGTTTAGTTTTTGTTCATCGAGTAACAGACGTTCAAACAACATACAAAAAGAAATTTTAAATACTTCAGACAATGGTTGCATATACAAAATATTGATAGGTCAGCTCATCTTATGAACAGTATAAGTAATTCAACTCTGGGTACCTCCCTCGGAAGTAACAGTACGTCAAACAACACCACTTGGACAGAGACTTGTTTTTGGCTTGTTTACCATGATCCTCTTCATAAAATATTCATCTTATTTTCAAATTCACCATGAAAAATTCTTAAGATGGTATTCTCTCTCTCTCTCTCTCTCTCTCTCTCTTACCCCCCCTCTCTTTCTCTCTCTCTCTTTTTTTTTTCTTTTTTACATATTATGCAATTAATCTATGATTCTACCTAATGACTCTGATTCACTTTCATTTAGCAGGGACATGGCTATTTAGCCATCTACTCAAGAGTTACAAGGTTTTAAAAACTAAAGAACTCCTAATCCCAACATTGAATTCATGGTGGTATGATTGATAAAATGTGTAACTCCAGGGAAGAAAATGGCTTTAAAGTAACTGTTTTTAGGCATCCATGATTTTGTAGTATGGTTCAGTATCCTGTAGTCACTGTGGGCCTCAGAGCACAGTAGTACACAGCAGAGTCAGACACACGCACATCCTGGATTGTCAGAGGAACTGTTTTTAAAGTGAAGTTGAGTTTGGAGTGAAATCTCTCCTTAAACTCATCACCAGTGTCTCCTTCACCATATTTATCCCTTCTTAGCATGTAGTTGGGATGTTTAGTGCCTTGTTGAATGTACCAGAAAAGATAAAATGTTGAATAAGTTGTGCTGTATTCACAGGAAAGTGTTACTATTCCTCCTTCAAATTCTATCACTTCTCCTGTTGGCTGAAAAACAGAGTCTTTCCCTCTGCATCCTGTAAAGGCAACAGAATAAGGTTGTAATATAAGGTTTGACAAACAGAAAAAGAGAATGAACATACAGAAAAATGAATTGAAATTATGTCTTACCAATGCAGTATACCAGAAAGATTAAAACTCTGAAGAATTCCATTGGTTGTGGATGTGTACACATGAAAGGAAAAATGTACCAATATTACAGTCATCACCAAAACATAAGAATTGAGATCTCTCTCTGTCGCTTTCTTTCTCTCTCTTTCTCTCTCTCTCTCTCTCTCTCTCTCTCTCTCTCTCTCTCTCTCTCTCTCTCTCTCTCTCTCGATTTCCTCTATATATGCTGTATTCACTTTGGGTTGCAGAACACAGTAGTGCACAGCAGACACACACACCCACACACACCCTCACACACACATCCTGGATTGTCAGAGGAGCTGTTCTTGTGTCCATGTTGAAATGAACGTCAAGTCTCTCCTTAAATTCATCACTGTTGTTCTCAGTGAATCGATCCCTTCTCGACATGTATTTAGGAAAGTCTGTATGGATGCTGTATGGACCAGTAGATATATGGGTTATATGTTTTGCTATTAGATGCATTGTTTAGTGTCACTGTTCCACCTTAAGAATTGATGACATCAGTGTTTGGTTGTTTTAAAAAATGATTAGAGCATTTCTCAATATTTTACTGTTAAAGCCTATGCAATTTGTTTCTATCAGGTTTATTTCCTAGATGTTTAAACTAAAAAACTAAACATTAATTCAGTGTGGCAGTGTAACCTTTTCATAGCCTAAGCAGGTGTAACCCTGTAGTGAATAATCAGTGAAAACAGTCTTTGATGAATACACTGTGGTTGTGGTACTCTGTTTTCTAAAGGTTCGAAGAAAATTCTCCAGGTGAGTTTTTGTACGACTGCTCTGATACTTTGTATCACTGCGCTGGACTAATAGCACAGTAGTAAAGAGCTGTATCTGCCAGAGTTATGCCATTTATTCTGAGACCACAAGATGTAGAGGATTCAGACTACTCTATCTGAGAACCAGATTTAGAGCCATAAGTCAACAAGGTGCTCTGTTAGGATACTGTTTGTACCAGAAAGACCAGATACCGCTTCTTGACTTATGTGAACATGTGAGTTTTAGAGTTTCAGCCTCTTCCCTGATCATGCTGCTGTCCCCCGTTGGCCACATTGTATTAGCAAATATACCTAATATGGAAAAAAAAAAAAGATGAGTATGAGGACATCTGACAAAATGTTTATAAAATGAAATAGTATTGATAAAAACAATGTAATAATTTAAATTTTGCCAATGACATCAAACTCTTGTTAACTGCATTAGTAATACTTGGCATCAGATTTATTTACCTGATGTTATAATGAGAATCAGTAGTGGTGAATTCTTCATGTTTAATATGAGATTTGACTGTGTTGAAGAGCAGACTGATCTGAGAGCTTCCTCTGCATTGCCCTGAGGTTTGCTGTACTTCACAACTTCCTGACAAACCAAGCCAGGAAGTTCCTTATCACTGGTCTTTTTTAACACACATAAAGAGGTACAGGTCCAGTTATTTGTTCTTTAAGAGATATTTTGGAAATCTCATGATATTGATCTCTTTAAAAGTGTTTAAAAAGTGTTTCCAATAAACCTGCTTTCTGAAATGCCCCCCCCCCCCCCTCCTCCCCAGGGGTATTATTTTAAATAAGGTTTTTAACTATGACATCAGGACCCATGGTAGTGCAGTGGGTAGTGCTGTTGCCTCATAGCAAGAAGGTCCTAGGTTTGATTCCCAGCTGGGTGGCCAGGGTGCTTTCTGTGTGGAGTTTCACAGTGGTCAGACACTTCACAGTATCTGCATCATTCTATTATGGAACTGTCTATTGCTCATGCCTGAACTTTAACCACTCCATTATGTGCCTATGTCACTGGGGGATTATAAAAGAAGCAGTAATTAGACATAAATGATATGACCTCTTTAGTGCTTCTGCAGGTGTTACCACATAAGGTAATCCTCAGAAAATTACTGTTATGTAACTGAAAATAGATTGTGGTTGTGGTATTTTATTATCTTCAGTTTCAAAGAAAATACTTCCTGTGAGTTTTTGTGCGACATCTCCAATAGTTTCTACCACTGGGCTACTCTAAGAGCACAGTAGTAAAGAGCTGAATCTGAAAGAGTTACTCCTTTAATGGTGATTTTAGTAGTTTTGTCAGATGTTTCTGACTCAAACCGACTGCGGTCAGAGTTGCCTTGAAGTGTCTTATATGATCTTGCCCCTTTATACAGTAAATACTGAGGTGCTCTGTTAGGATACTGTCTGTACCAGTAAAGGTAAACATTATTGCTGCTTGTATGATAGGAACATTCCAGAGTTACAAAATCTCCTTCTGTTCTGAGCTGATTTTCTTTCTCCTTTGGTTCAATTCGATCCTGTGCAAATATCCCTGAAAGAGAGAAAGAAATTACATGTATCAATGGAAACTTACAAAATGAATCCTCATGTCATCACCGAAACCGCTTAAATAACACAAATGCAATTCTCCCAGCATATTGCATGTTACGTATAAAAACAAAATATATCTAGTCAACTATTTTCAGTGATGATTATGCTTTACCTAATGCCATAATGAGATTCAGTAGAAGAAGCTTCTCCATGTTGACTGCAGGTCAGGTCAGATCAGATCTGTCTTTATGCTCACAGTGATCTGAGGGAGTTGCTCTCTGCTGCAGTAAGATTCTTAGCAGTGAATAAATGACCAGGTGGCCTAACTCAGGAGAAACACTCAGGAAGTTCCCACCGTGCAGCCTGTTTGTTGAACTCCCTTGAGTTTTGTATTTACATTTTTCATCATTTTGTTGACTTTACATTGCATCATTCTGGATGCTGTTCTCTTGTGAAGATTGAAGTCTCTCAAATGAATATTAATTACTTTCCTTTTTTCATAAAGAGAAGCAAGCTACTACTTTATAAAAAAAAAACATATTTAGATATCTTATTATAGGTTACAGTGTCTCATTATAAAACAACCAGTTAACATATGCTATAAAGTTAATAATTTGAAGTGTATTTTGCCTCACTTTGACGTCAGTTAGGATAAAAGTGTTTGCTAAGTGAATAACTGTAAATGTAAACAATGGAGGCTTTCAAGTCTGAGTCCAAGACTAAGTTCCAAGAAACATAAGACATTAAATAACTGCACTTCACAGATGCCAGAGCAACACTGATAGTCATTTATATGCAAACCTAATTGAATTGTTGTGTTATTCTACTGCCTCCCTGTGGTTCACACATTAAAATTACTTCTTTCAGTGTTCATGAAATACTCAAATCCATAGACACTGTTAATCTTATTCACCTGCAGGACTCAAACCAGACAGCTGCTGAAGCCCATAGCAAAAGTAAAAGTCTTTCACTGTGTTCAGTATGAAGTGGAATCATGTGAGAATAAACTGTAAAGCATTTGGCAAGACTGAGCAAAATGAAAATGCATTGCTAGAATCGTGGAAAGACACTGAGCACAGTTTCAACTATACCAGTACTGCTTCTCCATATATAGAGTGAGAACTTCAGCTTGCATCTCCAAAGCTCCTCCTACCACACTTTAAATCTTTAATACACAGACATCAGAATGTACTACAAAATGTGCACTGTGCAAGTCCTCATCTTCCCATACAAAACATTTCCCCTGGGGCATGGACAAACCTAAAGTACTGGTCTTTAACCAAGTTCCTGTAAACGGATATCTAGATAAATAACAAAATGAAACAATTTTAGGGTCACGATGTATAATCTCTTCTCTAATACCTTAATTCTGATAATTTCTCATGTATTCAAAACCAAGAATTCTGTAATCTTGTTTTTGTTTATTAAGCACCGAAATATTGATTGAGGGAGAGTTAAGATTGCTAACGAGATGGCTTATGATGTTGTATGTACAGTTTTTTTTTTTTTTTACTAATGTTGAATATCGTGTTGTCACCATGGGCTGCAGAGCACAGCAGCACACAGCAGAGTCAGACACTCACATACACACACATACATCCTGAATTGTCAGAGGAACTGTTTTTGTGTCATTGCTGAGATGAGCATTAGACCTCTCCTTGAATCCATCACTGGTATCCGCAATGAATTTAGCCCTTCTTAATATGTATTTAGGGGACTCATTGTGTTGTTGAATATACCACTAGAGATAAGGATTGGCAGTTGTGTTATATTCACAACTCAGATTCGCTTGTCCACCTTCAGATGTTGCTCCTCAGCCAGTATTTTAACATGAGTTGTCAGTCCAGTCCATCGGCCTGAAGGAAAAATGCTGTTGGTTGATAACACTGAGGATGTATGAACTGTTCTTTTTGAGGAGCCTTCATTTAAACCTTTCCCTCCAACACCTCCTCCCTTTCTTCCTCCCTCCTATCTCTTCATTCTTTTCCTTTCTCTCTCATTTATGTTCTACACAATACATTTGCCAGAGTCAAATTTACTCACATGCAAGAACTTTTAATCTATGCCAGATAACATTTGGTCCCTCTCTGGAAAGTTTTGTTCAATTTGAGTACATTTTACACTGGCAAATGTATTGTGTAATACACCATATATACTCTACCTGAACAGTCATTTCTCATCATGAGCATGACTCACTGAGACTGAAATTTCTTTAAAAAGGCACATTATTATTCAATGAATTGAATGAGTCTAATCTCTCCATATGGACAGTGGTAAATTGTCGTTCCTGAATTTAAATTTTATATATTTGAAGGCAAATCAGCCTTTATATTTTTGTGTAAACCATTTTTCTGTTGGTCATCCCAGTTCTACTCGAATCCCATATGATGGTCTATTACAAATATGAAACAAAATGAGCAAAACGAAGGGATCAAAAAATTTATGCTAAACATTCTCTCAGTTATGAAATTTCAGCAACCCATGACAAAATCAAAATATCACCATTCAGCCACGGACATTTAATTCTTCATAATAATCTCTCTTATTCTTAAGGGCAGCACTGCAACAATTGCATATGCTGAGTATTTTGTAGGATAGCTGTGAGAAATGAGGGTACCTCCTTGAGCATCTCCTCTCCTAACAGCTTTAGCATCCTAACATGCCTTACTGTAGGGCTGGGCGATATGGTTAAAAAAACATGATATCTCGCTATGCTTAGGGGTGAAATGGTGATATACAATACGATGAGATGAAAACCAAAGTAGAATGTTAAAGTATCAGTGGTCATTTGCAACACTAAAAACACAGCATACTGTGTATCTAAATAGTAAATATCTAATTGTAATGTACAATTCTAATTGTAAAAAGATATACAGTTAGATATTTACTATTTAGATACACAGTACGCTGTGTTTTGGTGTTGCAAGTAAATACTGGTACCTCAACGGTACTTCATCGAATCGTATTGTATCACAAATCGCCATTTCTCTTAAGCATATCGCGATATGAGTTGTTTTTTTTTTTTTTTTTTTAATCCATATCACCCATCCCTTTGTCAGCTGTGTATAAACCAAACAGGGAGAACATTCAAACTCCACACAAACTCCCATCCTTCCGGGAATCAAACCCAGGACCTTCTTGCTGTGAGGCGGCAGCACGGACCACTACATTATTACTTATTACCATTTGCCCTAATAATCTGTGAAACATTTGCATACTTTTCATATTTTCAGTTTCGAAAGCTAAAAAATGACCTAATATTACCTTGTCACAGCCTAGGCAGCTGTAACCACATAGCACAGACAAGCATTTTTAATTTTTCTGATAAGAAGTTGTGGTATTTTCATAGAAAATATTGAGTGAAGTTTTTGTACAGCGTCTCTGAGACTTTGTATCACTGGGCTACTCTCAGAGCACAGTAGTATAGAGCTGTATCTGTCGGAGTTACTGTTTGAATAGTGAGTTGAGTAGATGAATCAGTTGCAATCGATCCAAAGTGAGAGTCAGGGGTGTCATCAATACCTCTGTTTGATTTAGCCCCTCTATACAGTAAATACTGAGGTGCTGTGTTAGGATACTGTCTGTACCAGTAAAGATAAACATACTGACTGCCTGTTTGATATGAGCATTTCAATGTTACGGAATCTCCTACTGCGAATTTAACTTGGTTTTCTTCTGGTTCAATTCGATCCTGTGCAAATATTCCTGCAAGAGAATACCAGTATATATGTTGTCAACTACAGGTTATTTCACAATTTTCATAAAATCAGCTTAAAAATGTTTTGTAAAATTTGTAATGGCCTAGTATGTCATTAATTCATATTATTCAGGAATCTTAAATAAAATATGAAATTGGCCAACTTACCTGATGCTATGAAGAGAGTCAGTAGATATGGTTTGTCCATTTGTCATATGCTGATCAGATCAAGTCTTGGCTGATGCTACCAGCTCTGAAGTGTTGATCTCCCTGTGCGTGAGTTCCTCTACAGAGAGGCAACTCATGAGAAACTGTAACAGCCCTGATTCTTTCCCCACCCCCTCTGCTGGCTGTTTCACTCTCCATTTTCATTGAAGTCACTGCCTTTTCTCCATCATCAGTTTAACATTCGATTAGTCTTTGCACCTGGTTCTGTTAATCTAGTCTGCCTTCCAATTTGTATTAATATACCTGCTTTTGCTTAATTTCCACTGTATGGAATTTGTCCTTATCTGATGTCTGCAATAGTCCTGAGATGTGCAAGTTGAAGAGAACATTTGTGAAGTCTGCACTGAATCTTGTATCCTGAGTTTGCTGTGTATCCTGTCCCTGTTCTGTTTCTTGCCAGTTGTTTAAAATGACACTTGGAAATTCAAAGCAGGCCCGAAAATATAAATAGTGAACTTCCAAAGACAATAGAGTATGTTTCTTGTCCTGAAGTCACATTCAGTCTAGAGGGTCCTAATGAGGACATTATTAGCTCCATTTACTTTTTCTGATGATGAGTCGAATAGCTGTTAAGATCAGGACAGAGATTTACGTGAGTGTAATGAGAGGTCTGGGGCTGTGTATATGACCTGATGTCACCCATATGTAGTTTTGATGACTTAATGAACCCAGTTAGTTTTGAGAAATTTGGTAGCATTTTATTTGGGAAGGTTATTACATTTTAGATACCCCTTATTGACTTCCTATCATCCAACACCACCTTCCTGTCTGTTCCCTGACCCCTCTCTTTGCTCTCAGTATAACATGGTTGGTCAAAATGTTTCATTGTCATTTCTAACTCCTTCTCATATGGACAGAAGTAAATAACTGAATCTTTTGTCTGGTCTTGCAGTTAATTTACAGGAGGCAGGCTAAGCAGTTATTAGTTATAACTAGATCTCATACTTGTGACCAAAGGTCTAGTTACCAAAATGCTAATATTTGCATATTTTACAGTTTCATCTCTAAAGCTCACAATTGCCCTCATGTAACCTTTTCACAGCCTAGTCAGCTGTAACCACATAGTATTATCAAACATTTTGAATTTCTCAGATAAGAGGTTGTGGTATTTCGTTGTCTTTGGTTTCATAGAAAATATTGAGTGAAGTTTTTGTACAGGGTCCCTGTGACTCTGTATCACTGGGCTCCTACTCTCAGAGCACAGTAGTATAGAGCTGTATCTGTCAGAGTTACTGTTTCAATAGTGAGTTGAGTAGATGAATCAGTTGCAGTTGAGTCAAAGTGACGGTCAGATGTATGATCAACCCCACTCGATGATTTAGCACCTCTGTACAGTAAATACTGAGGTGCTGTGTTAAGATACTGTCTGTACCAGTAAAGTCTAACATATGCATAGCCTGTTTGATATGAGCATTTCAGTGTCACAGAATCTCCTTCTTCACTAAATTTAACTTGGTTTTCTTCTGGTTCAATTCGATCCTGTGCAAATACCCCTGCAAAAGAAAATAAAGGTTATTTAACAATTTTATGTAATGATATCAAAATGATATGAAAGCATCTTATGTTAAATACCAAATTTGTCAGTTTACCTGATGTTATGAAGAGAATCAGTAGAAATGATTCGTCCATTTGTCATATGCTGATCAGATCAAGTCTTGGTTGATGCTAACAGCCCTGAAGTGTTGGTCTCCCTGTGTCTGAGTTTCTCTGCAGTGAGTGAACTCATGAGAAACTGTAACAGCCCTGATTCTCTCCCCACCCCCTATGCTGGCTGCTTCATGCTCCACTTCACCGAAGTCACTACTTTTCTTTCCATGACAGTTAAACATTTCATTAGTCTTTTAATGTATGGATACATATGAATATACTTGCTTTGCCTGATTTCCATTATATGGAACTTGTCCCTGCCTGATGTCTGTAATAGTCCTGAGATGTGCAAGTTGAAGAGAACAGTTGTGAAGTCTGCACTGAATCTTGAATCCCGAGTTTGCTGTGTATCCTGTCCCTGTTCTGTTTCTTGCCAATTGAATTCCCTGGTTATTCCATGTTTGAACAAATCCTGAGTTCATCTGTGAATGCGTCTAGTCTGAACTCCAGTTTGTCACAGAAACCCTCTCAAGAAGTTCCTGAGAGTCGTTAGCAACATTATAGCAACCATATTACTATTGCTAAAGAACAGGTTTTTTTTTTGTTTTGTTTTGTTTTGTTTTATTTTGGGTTTTTTTTTGTTTTTTTTGTGGTGTGGAGGTGGTTATACCAATTAAAATAGTGACATGTTATGAGTAACTGTCATCCTGCATCACATTCACAGTGAATCTAAAGACACATTACTACAGGGCAGCGTCAGACACATGAATTATGTGAAGAACTGCTCATTTTGCTGCTGATCATGGATCTCTATTTATAAATGTAGTTTAGTGACGCAATGCAGTTTTTTGTGTCCTGCAATCAAATACAAATTAAAACATCAATAAAAAGAAAAAAAAAAACTGTTCATATGTAAGTCTAAAAATGAATGGTATTGAATATGTTTAAATTCTGAATTAATCTCACCCACAAAACATGCAGTGAAAAGTACTATTTTCTGAGGCAGAAGTCCATGTGTATAAGAGGGGAAATGTGATAGTCAGTAACCTTCCCCAGCCATTGTGAGGGATGTGCAATTGGCAGGGAAGGAGGCGTCATAGGATTGCTAAAGACTAAATGTGGTCAATGCTGGGGAAAAATACAGTATAAATACTTTTTATGATTGTCACCAAAACCTCAAGTGAATAAAACTTAATCTCTCACCTTTTTTTTTCTTATAAGAAAGTCAGAGAGGGCTGTGACACCCCACCTCCATCCTCCCACAAAGGGTTCTAACAGCCCAGTTTAGTGATCATCTGCTCCTACTGTTATATTTACTCATGAGTTGAGCAACTGGTACAGTCAGGACAGACATTTCAATGAGAGTGTAATAGTAGGTCTGAGGCCATGTATATGGCCTGATTTGACTCATGTGTAGTGTTGATGATGGCGTGATGGGTCCAGTTAGACTTGAGAGGTTTAAAAATGTTATATTTTGGGAAGCTTATCCTATTTTAGATACCATTTATTTACTTCCTATCATCCAACACCACTCTTCTGTTCTCTCTCCTCTATATTCACTCTCAGTATTACTTGATTGGTCAAAATGTGATCACATTATTGATCATTTCTAACTTCCACTCATATAGAGAGTAGTAAATTAATGAATATTGTTCCTGCAGTGGATTTGCAGGAGACTAGCCAAGTATTTATTACTTATAAACAATTTTCATACTTCGGCAAAATAATCTGTGAATTATTTGCATTTTTTTTTTCATATTTTCAGTTTCCAAAACTCAAAATTGCCCTAATATAACCTTTTCAAAGCCTAGGCAGGTATAACCATGTAGCACAGTCATACATTTTGAATTTTTCAGACGAGAGGTTGTAGTATTTTGTTGGCTATGGTTTCATAGAAAAATATCGAGTGAGCTTTTGTACAGCGTCTCAGTGGCTTTGTATCACTGGGCACCTACTCTCAGAGCACAGTAGAACAAGGCTGAATCTGTCAGTGTTACACTGTTAATAGTTAGTTGAGTAGATGAATCAGTTGCAGTCGATCTAAAGTGAGAGTCAGAGGTATGATCAACACCTCTGTTTGATTAAGTCCTTCTATACAGTAAATACCGAGGTGCTCTATTAGGACACTGTCTGTACCACTAAGATTAATATATTGACTGCCTGTTTGATATGAACATTTAAGAATCTCAGAATCTCCCTCAGTAAATTTCACCCAGGAAGCTGGAGTGTCGTCAGCAACATCTTATCATCCACATTGCTGTTGTTAGACAATACAGGTCAGATCCAATAAGTTTCAATGTTTTGTGAAACTGCAGTTTTTTATTGTTTTGTTTTGTTTTTGTTTTTTTCCCCATGTGTGACACAGGCCTAATGCAAGATGTGAAGGTCCCCTCTTTGTTAGGTAGGCATGGTTCAGGTCCCCTCTTGGCAGCTTAAAAAAAAAAAAAAAAAAAAAAAATGTTATCTCAGGAAAGACTACGAACAATGAACTTAAATGTAATTTTCTTTCTTATTTTGTTTCATAAAAAAGTTTATGGTGGGTATAGGGTGATAGTCCCTTCTTAGTAACATAAATGTGTGTGTGTGTGTGTGTGTGTGTGTGTGTGTGTGTGCGTGTGGGTGTGTGTGTGTGTGTGTGTGTAAACTAAACAAAATAAATACATGCATAAATAACCCTCATAGCTCAGAGTGCCTAAAGTTTTATGCTGTAGAGGGGCTGTAGATATGAAAATAGACGTAATAATCATTCTGCTTCATGTTATCACAGCGTGTCTAAGGGCAGAGGACAGCGCACTGTCAGACAAGCACACATTCCAGAATATCTGGAAAACTGCTCCTGCTGTCGCTCCTGTGTGTATTGGCAGTCCCCCAGTCTCTATGGCTTGCTCTGCTAACCTAAAATGTATCAAATGCAAGATTGCTTGTTTGGGGCTGAGCGCATTTACACATGCCTTTTCAGTCTTCAAACTCATCCTGAAAAAATGCTTTCTCCATGCTAGGGAAACATTCTGCAATATTTGGCATAACTTGACGGCTTGAATTAAAGCACCTTAAAGTCATGATACTATTTGTGAGAAACAATGCCTCCTCATAAGGGTGAGGTCAGTGTTGGGGTCGTTTCAGCATGAGACTCATGAGGGCACTGCTTTGGCAGTAGAAGTTGTGACCTCCTTTGTCACTGTCCCAGCTACATTTGGTCATTCAGTTGAATAAGTGCATGCACTGTGATACAACAGATGAACATCTTTTCTTTTTTTGCTACTTTATATTAGGGTGATATTTGCCATCAGCATATTTGATAAGTTAATTACATCTCCTCTTCTGTTGGTAGATTGCTCTGACTTTTCCACTGACAAACTAGAATCCTAGAATTGTGACGGGTGTACCTGAGTGGATCAGCTTCAGATGAGCAGTGCAACTTTACCTACCCAAAAGTTTCAACAAAAGCACATGATACTTTGGCAGGAAATCCTGCGGAGTCACAGTTGGTGGTTCATCGGGAGGCCTAACGCGTCCCAGCCAACAGAGTGAGTCTCGAAAGAGATAAGCAGAACCGACAGAAGAAGCTAACGTGTGTTTTGCCTCTGCCCTCGGACTCAGTAAGCACACTCCTGTTCACAACGCCACCTGCTGTCCCAGGTTCGAGACCCAGACAGATCATTTAGCAGCAGCATCATTCTCCTTCTCCAGAACTAAACAGCCACCCTCTAAGACCTCGCACCACACTGAAGCCCACTGAGTACCTTCCCGCCAGAACTTGGTCCACACCCCTCACCTGTTTACCCTTGCACACAGTTTGAAATAAAGCACCAATCCCAAGGAAAAATGGCAGGCAGACTTGTGTCTCCTCCGTTGTTCCTGACAATGGTTTACTGCGTATAATCTGTCAAGTTGAAGTACCTGATGCTGGCTTTAAGATCAACTAGTGGAACTGCTCCTCTGTACATTGGGTAATTTGAAATTTCACCACCTTGCAGCAGAAAGAAACCCAGCCACTGGACTCTTTGTGTGATTGGTTCTTCGATGGTGGGACAAGTTGCTCGTCCTCTCTGCCAACTCCCTCGCAATCTTCAAGAAGCACCTAAAAACCCATCTGATCTGTGAAATCTTTACCTCTGCAATTCACTAGCTAATCCATCCCTCTATACTTGACCCCTGTTGACTGCACTGACAGCTCTAATTTTCCAATGTACTACTCGTCACTCTATGATGTATGTTTCACAACACTTCATTACTGTTACTATAAATCTGTGTTTATGCTGCCCTGTGTGCACTGACTCTTTTCATAATGTAGGTTTACTTCTCTATGTCTGGTTCCACCTAGGTCTTAACTGTCATATTTGGCACTTGACAGTTTATATCATGAGGGCTTTTCAACTGACTTGTTTGTGACACTCTTATTTTCCTTTAACTTGTGGATCTGGTCTGATACTGAAATTAGTTGAGGTATTTAAGCAACAGTTCCTTAATGGCTATTTGCTTGCTTTGTACTGTGCCTACCTTGGAAGTCACTTTGGATAAAAGTGTCTGCTAAATGAGTGAGTGTAAATATAGAACTTTCCCATTTAGAGTCAGGTGAGTGTTTTAAGACCATTAGCTTTAGGAAGAGGGCGGCATGGTGGCACAGTGGGTAACGCTGCCACCTCAGAGCAAGAGGGTCCCTGGTTCCCGAGTTTTCGGACGGCTGGCCAGGGTCTTTTCTGTGTGGAGTTTGCATGTTCTCCATGTCTGCGTTCTCCATGGGTTTCCTCCCACAATCCAAAGACATGGAGGTTACGTGAACTGGAGACACTAAAAACTGCGACTAGGTATGAATGTGTGTATGTGTGTGTGCGTGTGTGTGTGTGTGTGTGTGTGTGTGTTTGTGTATGTTTGTCAGTGTGTCTGCCCTGTGATAGACTGGCGACCTGTCCAGGACGTTTCCCCACCTTTCGCCCAATGTACGTTGGGATAGGCTCCAAACATCCCCACCCCGACCCTAATTAGGATAAGCAACTTTGAAAATGTATGAGAGAGTGAGCTCTAGGAGGAGTGAACTTGGATTGGTAAAATCTTATACCGCCTCCCTGTGGAACATTTTGCACAATGACTGAAAATAATCTCTCTAATTCCTCAGGAAATATTCATAAATCTGCAGACATTGCAAAACATATGAGCATGTCAGAATTGAGCTGGGAGAGAAAGTGATTTTTTTTTTTTTTTTTTTGAATGAAGTGAATGAACTTGTCAACTCTTATATTAGAGAAGGGTTATTGAGTTGAGTTATGAGAACTTTTAATACACTTTTCATACATTTGTTTTGGTATGAAAAATGTTAGCAGCTTTGAGTTCATGATGTTTTTCAACTAAGAAGTTTAGGCAACATTACTGTGTCATTGCATTGCACTCATAAAAATGTTACTTAGATTTAATGTGAGATTTTGTCCGATCAGTTAGATGCAGTGAAGATTTCCAAATCATTTCAGGTTTTTGTACAGTGTAGTTTAGTTTCCTGTCACTGTGGGCCTCAGAGCACAGTAGTACACAGCAGAATCAGACACATGCAGACCCTCAATTCTCAGAGGAACAGATGATGTTTTAAGCTCAGCATGAATTCTGTCCTGAAACTCATCTGTTTTTTCTGTTTGTCCAGAATAACTCTTCAGCATGTATTTAGGAAATCCATTTGCTTTTTGTTGGTACCAGAAGAGATATGGGTATGTATCAGTAGTTGTAAATGTACAGTTTAGTGTCACTGTGCCACCCTCATATGCAGTTTGTTGTCTGGTTGGTTGATAAACACTGTCCTGTGCTTTACA
Source organism: Chanos chanos (assembly GCF_902362185.1). Classification (NCBI taxonomy): domain Eukaryota; kingdom Metazoa; phylum Chordata; class Actinopteri; order Gonorynchiformes; family Chanidae; genus Chanos; species Chanos chanos. The sequence goes on from NC_044499.1 coordinate 7,645,832, forward strand.
TCCTGCAATCAAATACAAATTAAAACATCAACAAAAATACTTGATATCCAAGATTAAAAAATAGATTTTTTCTTAAATATCAGTGAAAGATGAATTAATGGCGTACCCACAAAACATGCAGTGGTGAAAAGTAGAATTTTTCTGAACCAGAAATCCATAATGCTTAATGGTATGAACGAAAACAGTGAAGTTTATCGTGAACAAATCAGTGAAGTGTTATCACTGGTTATTCCTGCCTCCTTTTAATTCTTTACTTCTTTACATAGTCCCAAACTTGGGAGGAGCATTAACACTCACTCCACCCCTGTCTTCAAATTATCATCATTCATAGCAATGTCAGCTGCGTATAAACAAAAAAGGTGCTGGTACAGTGGAAAAGATGCCAGTCTAAAGTTGCTGTCTTGGATTTCAGCCCAGGTGTCTGTGATGCTTCTGGCTTGGAGAAGCCATCTATGGTCTGGTGAAAAGTGATGAGAGATTCAATGTGTACAAGAGGGGACATGTGGTAATGTGTGACCCTCCCTGACCTTTATGATAGTTGTGCAATTGCCAGCGAAGAAGGTATTAGTGAAGATTAAATTACGTCAAAAAGGGAAGATGGAAAAATAAAGGTGTACCAAAACCTGAAGGGATTAGAAATTAATAATATTTGGCTCTCTTTTGGTTATTATTAATAATAATAATAATAATAATAATAATAATAATAATAAAAAAGTGTCTTTGCCTGAAATCACGTTCAGACCAACAGAGGAGTTATTGCAGGCATTACTCCTTTTTTTGTATTTGTCTTATTTTCAGTTTCTAAAGCTCAAAATACTAGATGTTAACTCAAAGTTGTCTTGACATAAACTATTCAAGACCCAGGCAGCTGTGACCACAAAACAAACAAAAAAAAACCCATTTAATTTCTGAAAACAGGATGTGGTATTTTATTATCTACAGTTTCATAGAAAATACTGAGTGAAGTTTTTGTACAGCTTCCCTGAGAGTTTGTATCACTGGGCGACTCTAAGAGCACAGTAGTACAGAGCTGTATCTGTCAGAGTTACTGTTTGAATAGTCAGTTGAGTAGTTGAATCAGTTGCAGTCGAGTCAAAGTGATTGTCAGAGGTATGATCTGTCCCACTCCTTGATTTAGCCCCTCTATACAGTAAATACTGAGGTGCTGTGTTAGGATACTGTCTGAACCAGTAAAGATAAACATACTGATTGTCTGTTTGATATGTGCATTTCAGTCTTACAGAATCTCTTTCAGTATATTTAACTTGATTTTCTTCTGGTTCAATTCGATCTTGTGCAAATATTCCTGCAAAAGAAAGTCAACATGTTGTCAACAAAAGGTTATTGAACAATTTTTACAAAGTCTGCTCAAATATGTTCAATTTGTAATATATTGAGAGTATCTAGTATTTCATACCATTCAGAAATACATTCTCATAATTTACCTGAAACTACGAAGAGAGTCAATAGAAATGATTTCTCCATTTGTCATATGCTGATCAAATCAAATCTCGGTTGATGCTAACAGCTCTGAGGTGTTGGTCTCCCTGCGTGTGACTTTCTCTGCAGTGAATAATCTCATGAGAAACTGTAATAGCCCTGATTCTCTCTCCACCCCCTCTGCTGGCTGTTTCATTCTCCATTTTCATCGTAGTCACTGCCCACAAAATTCAAAATTGTCCTAATGTAACCTTGTCACAGCCTAGGCAGCTGTAACCACACAACAGAGCCAAACATTTTTAATTTCTCAGATAAGAGGTTGTGGTATTTTATTACCTACAGTTTCATAGAAAACATTGAGTGAGTTTTTGTACAGCGTCTCAGTGACTTTGTATCACTGGGATACCCAAAGAGCACAGTAGTATAGAGCTGTATCTGTCAGAGTTATTGTTTGAATAGTGAGTTGAGTAGATGAATCAGTTGCAGTCGATCCAAAGTGAGAGTCAGAGGTATGATCATCCCCATCTGCTGATTTAGCCCCTCTATAGAGTAAATACTGAGGTGCTGTGTTAGGATACTGTTTGTACCAGTAAAGATAAGCATACTGACTGTCTGTTTGATACGAGCATTTCAGTGTTACGGAATCTCCTTCAGTAAATTTAACTTGGTTTTCTTCTGGTTCAATTCGATCCTGTGCAAATATTCCTGCAAAACAAAAGTCAACATTTGTGCCGTCAATTGAGGGTTGACCATTTTCAGCTGAGGGTTGATATTTAATTTGCAATATCCACAGAGTATTTCAAGGTGATTTGCTTATTATTCAGAAATACTATATTAAACACCAAATTATTGTCTTAATTTACCTGATGCTATGAAGATGATCAGTAAAAATGATTTTTCCATTTGTCAGATGTTGATCAGATCAGATGTGTGTTAATGTTCACAGTACTCTGAGGTGTTGGTCTCTGTGTTACTGTGTTTCTCTGCAGTGAATCAATTCATGAGAAACCCACCCAGGAAGCCGGAGTGTTGTTAGCAACATTTTATCATGCACATTGCTGTTGCCAAACAACACTGTTCAGATCAAATCAGTTTTAATGTTTTGTGAAACTACAAGTATCTTTTTTTTTTCTTTGTTTTTGTAAACTAAACAAAATAATTAAATCTATAAATACTCCTGAAAGCTCAGTGCCTAAAGTGTTATGGTGTTGAGGGGCTGTAGATACTAAAAGGTTTAGATAGTTTAAAATATTGATGTTTTCTGTGATCATTGTCCTACATCACGTTCTCACAGTGAGTCTAAGGACACAGTACAGAGCACTGTCAGACACACATGCAGTATATCCAAAATGATCCAAAGAACTGCTCTTGTTTCACTGCTGAGTTTATCAGAAGTTCTCCAGTCTCAATGACTTGCTCTCTTAACCTGAAGTATCTCAAATACAAGAACAACGGCTTTACCTGCGTGGGCCTGAGAGAAGAGTTTACACGTGCCTTTTTAGTCTTAAAAGCTCATCTCAGAGAAAAAAAAAAACTCTCTGCATGCTAAGAAAACATTTTATAAAATTCACCATTACTTACAGACCTGTATTTGAGCCCCTTAAACCCATGGTACAAGAGCTCCACAGGAGGGTGAGGTCAGTGTTGGGGTAGGTTCAGCAATCTCAGGATGAAGCTACTATGAAAGTAGAAGCTGTGACCTCCTGCTTTGTCACTTCCTCAGCTACATTTGGTCACTCATTGTGGGAAAGGCCATGTGCTGTGATACAGCAGCTGCATATTTTGTCTTTTTTAGGCCAATGATTATTAGGGCAATGTTGTGCCAGCGGCACATTTGATTAGCCAATTACATGTCACTTTATGTTGGCATATTGCTGTCTTTTCCACTGACAAACTAGAATCCTCAGTTGGTTTTCTCCATCTGTACTTGTGGAAGCCACCCCTCAGGGGATCTGCTTCGATGGAGCTGAGCAACTGTAGCACCACACCCCAGGACAGCAATCGCTCAGCTGGAAATGCAACAAAGCACTTGGCCTCACAAAACATCAACAAAAGCACATGGTACAGAGCTATTTAAAAGTAGGACAAGTTGACAATTTGGTAAATCCTTCAGTCAAATTTTTGATGTACATTAAAGTTGTGTTATTTGCTCCGGCAGTTTTATTGATGGGAAAACTGCTTTTAATTACTCTTATTCATCGAGAGAGGAAGAATTTATACAATCTTTTAAAGACAGAAACAGAGTAAATTCACCAAATTAGCATATGAACACCATGGTCTGTGGATTTGCTAGAATGTGTGTGTGTGTGTGTGTGTGTGTGTGTGTGTGTGTGTGTGTGTGTGTGTATGTTAGTGTGTCTGCCCTGTGATAGGCTGGCGACCCGTCCAGGACGTTTCCCCACCTTTCGCACAATGAATGCTGGGATAGGCTCCAAACACCCCCACCCCTGACCCTAATTAGGATAAGCAACTTTGAAAATGTATGAGAGAGTGAGCTCTAGGAGGAGTGAACTTGGATTGGTAAAATCTTACACCGCCTCCCTGTGGAACATTTTGCACAATGACTGAAAATAATCTCTCTAATTCCTCAGGAAATATTCATAAATCTGCAGATATTGCAAAACATATAAGCATGTAAGAATTAAACTAGGAGAGAAGGTGATTTTTTTTTTTTTTCTGCCTGTGGGACTAAGTAAATGAACTTGTCAACTCTTATATTAGAGAAGGGTTATTGAGTTGAGTTATGAGAACTTTTAATACACTTTTCATTCATTTGTTTTGGTATGAAAAATGTTAGTAGCTTGGAGATCATGATGTTTTTCAACTAAGAAGCTTAGGCAACATTACTGTGTCATTGCACTCATAAAAATGTTACTTAGATTTAATGTAAGATTTTGTCTGATCAGTTAGATGTAGTGAAGATTTCCAAATCATTTCAGGTTTTTGTACAGTGTAGTTTAGTTTCCTGTAGTCACTGTGGGCCTCAGAGCACAGTAGTACACAGCAGAATCAGACACACCCAGACTCTCAATTCTCAGAGGAACTGATGATGTTTTAAGCTCAGCATGAAATCTGTCCTCAAACTCATCTGTTTTTTCTGTTTGTCCAGAATAACTCTTCAGCATGTATTTAGGAAATCCATTTGCTCTTTGTTGGTACCAGAAGAGATATGGTGTGTATGTAGCACTAGCTTTAAATGTACAGTTCAGTGTCACTGTGCCACCCTCATATGCAGTTTGTTGTCTGGTTGGTTGATCAACACTGTCCTGTGCTTTACATCCTGCAATCAAATACAGATTAAAACATCAACAAAATACTTGATATCCAAGATTAAAAAAAAAGATTTTTTCTTAAATGTTAGTGAAAGATGAATTAATGACGTACCCACAAAACATGCAGTGAGAAGTAGAATTTTTCTGAACCAGAAATCCATAATGCTTAATGGTATGAATGAAAACAGTGAAGATTATCGTGAACAAATCAGTGAAGTGTTATCACTGGTTATTCCTGCCTCCTTTTAATTCTTTACTTCTTTACATAGTCCCAAACTTGGGAGGAGCATTAACACTCACTCCACCCCTGTCTTCAAATTATCATCATTCATAGCAATGTCAGCTGCGTATAAAGAAAAAAGATGCTGGTACAGTGGAAAAGATGCCAGTCTAAAGTTGCTGTCTTGGATTTCAGCCCAGGTGTCTGTGATGCTTCTGGCTTGGAGAAGCCGTCTATGGTCTGGTGAAAAGCGATGAGAGATTCAGTGTGTACAAGAGGGGACATGTGGTAATGTGTGACCCTCCCTGACCTTTATAGTTGTGCAATTGCCAGTGAAGAAGGTATTAGTGAAGATTAAATTATGTCAAAAAGGGAAGATGGAAAAATAAAGGTGTACCAAAACCTGAAGGGATTAGAAATTAATAATATTTGGTTCTCTTTTGGTTAATAATAATAATAATAATAATAATAATAATAATAATAATAATAATAAAGTAAGTGTCTTTGCCTGCAATCACATTCAGACCAACAGAGGAGTTATTGCAGGCATTACTCCTTTTTTGTATTTTCTCATGAGTCAAACAGCTGTTTGTACAGCTGTTCGGTACAAGATCAGGACAGACATTTAAATGAGGGTAATGAGAGGTCTGGGGCTATGTATATGACCTGATGTCAGCCATATGTAGTTTTAGTGGTTTTAATGTCGTTTTCTTATTTTCAGTTTCTAAAGCTTAAAATACTAGATGTTCATTCAAAGTTGCCCTGACATAAACTATTCAAGACCCAGGCAGCTGTGACCACAAAACAACAACAACAACAAAAAAAAAAAAAACCATTTAATTTCTCTGACAACAGGATGTGGTATTTTATTATCTACAGTTTCATAGAAAATACTGAGTGAAGTTTTTGTACAGCTTCGCTGAGTCTTTGTATCACTGGGCTCCTAATCTCAGAGCACAGTAGTATAGAGCTGTATCTGCCTGAGTTACTGTTTCAATAGTGAGTTCAGTAGATGAATCAGTTACAGCCGAGTCAAAGTGAGAGTCAGAAGTGTCAGCAACACCTCTATATGATCTAGCCCCTCTATACAGTAAATACTGAAGTGCTGTGTTAGGATACTGTCTGTACCAGTAAAGTAGAACAAATTGACTGCCTGTTTGATATGAACATTTCAGTGTGACAGAATCTCCTTCCTCAGTAAATTTGACTTGATTTTCTTCTGGTTCAATTCGATCCTGTGCAAATATTCCTGCAAAATAAATCAACATATATTTGTCAACTGAAGGCTATTTATTTTTCACAAAATCAGCTTAAATATGTTAAATTTGTAATATCGTGAGAGTATCTAGTATTCCATATCATTCAGAAATACATTTTCAAAATTTACCTTCTACTATGAAGAGAATCAGTAGAAATGATTTCTCCATTTGTCATATGCTGATCAGATGAAGCCTTGGTTTATGCTATCAGCTCTGAAGTGTTGGTCTCCCTGTGTTTTTCATTTCCCTGCAGTGAATGAACTCATGAGAAACTGTAACAGCCCTGATTCTCTCCCCACCCCCTCTGCTGGCTGTTTCATTCTCCATTTTCATCGTAGTCACTGCCCACAAAATTCAAAATTGTCCTAATGTAACTTTGTCACAGCCCAGGCAGCTGTGACCACAAAACAAAGCCAAACATTTTTAATTTCTCAGATAAGAGGTTGTGGTATTTTATTACCTACAGTTTCATAGAAAACACTGAGTGAGTTCTTGTACAGCTTCTCTGAGACTTTGTATCACTGGGCTGCTCTAAGAGCACAGTAATATAGAGCTGTATCTGTCAGAGTTACTGTTTCAATCTTGAGTTCAGTGGATGAATCAGTTGCAGTAGATTGAAAGTGATGGTCAGATGTGTCATCAACCCCACTTGCTGATCTAGCCCCTCTATACAGTAAATACTGATGTGCTGTGTTAGGATACTGTCTGTACCAGTAAAGATAAGGATACTGACTGTCTGTTTGATACGAGCATTTCAGTGTTACGGAATCGGCTTCAAAAAATTCAACTTGGTTTTCTTCTGGTTCAATTCGATCCTGTGCAAATATTCCTGCAAAACAAAAGTCAACATTTGTGCCGTCAATTGAGGGTTGACCATTTTCAACTAAGGGCTGATATTTAATTTGTAATATCCACAGAGTATCTCAAGATGATTTCCATATTATTTGGAAATACTATATTAAACACCAAATTATTGTCTTAATTTACCTGATGCTATGAAGATGATTAGTAGAAATGATTTTTCCATTTGTCAGATGTTGATCAGATCAGATGTGTGTTAATGTTCACAGTACACTGAGGTGCTGGTCTCTGTGTTACTGTGTTTCTCTGCAGTGAATCAATTCATGAGAAACCCACCCAGGAAGCTGGAGTGTTGTTAGCAACATTTTATCATGCACATTGCTGTTGAGAAACAACAGTGGTCAGATCAAATCAGTTTTAATGTTTTATGAAACTACAGGTGTTTTTTTTCCTTTGTTTTTGTAAACTAAACAAAATAAATTAATCTATAAATACTCCTGAAAGCTCAGTGCCCAAAGTGTTATGGAGTTCAGGGGCTGTAGATACTAAAATGGTTTAGATCAGAGGTCTCAAACTCCGGTCCTGGAGGGCCGATGTCCGGCTGATTTTTGTTTTCACCCCTTAGCTACCTGTTGATTTTCACCTTGAAAACAGGTGTGGACACTCGTCAGCCAATCAGAGATTCTATTTAGTTGGTCTACAAGAAAAACAGCAGGACCCGGCCCTCCAGGACCAGAGTTTGACACCCCTGGTTTAGATAGTTTAAAATAGCGATATTTTGTGTGATCGTCGTCCTACATCATGCTCTTACAGTGAGTCTAAGGACACAGTACAGAGCACTGTCAGACACACATACAGCATATCCCAAAGGATCCAAAGAACTGCTCTTGTTTCACTGCTGAGTTTATCAGAAGTTCTCCAGTCTCAGTGACTTGCTCTGTTAACCTGAAGTATCTCAAATACAAGAGCAAGGGTTTTACTTGTCTGGAGCTGAGAGCAGACTTTACACGTACCTTTTTAGTCTTAAAAGCTCATCTTAGAGAAAAAATACTCTCTGCATGCTAAGAAAACATTTTATAAAATTCACCATTACTTACAGACCTGTATTTGAGCCCCTTAAACTCATGATACAAGAGCTCCACAGGAGGGTGAGGTCAGTGCTGGGGTAGGTTTAGCAGTCTCAGGATGAAGCTACTATGAAAGTAGAAGCTGTGAAACATGTCATGCCCCCCCCCCCCCCCATCCCCCTCCACTGGCTCCCTGTATCTATCTGCATAAAGTTGAAGTCCCTGAAGCTGGCTTTCACATCAACCAGTGGAACCACTCCTTTGTGCACTGGGTCACTGGAAATTCTATTACTCTGCAGCAGACCATCACCAACTGGATTCTGTGAATACATGGTTCCTCGATGGTGAATCATTTCTAATGAATTGCTCGACTCCATCCCGTCTGCCGACTCCCTCACAATCTTCAAGAAGCACAAAGACTCATCTCTTCTGTGAAATCCTTACCTCTACAAGCCACTAGCTGATCCGTCCCTCTATACTTGACACCCCCCCCCCCCCCCCCCCCCCCCCCCCCCGACTGCCCTGATGGCTCTAATGTTCCGATGCACTACTCATTACTCTACTATGGACATTTCACAACACTTCATTACTATTACTTAAATCTAGCACTTGATATCATGTTAGCTTTTCGACCAACTTGTACTTCACACTGATATTTTCCTGTAACTTGTGTATCTGGTCTGATACTGAACTTAACAGTCGTATTTATGCAACAGTCAGCTCCTTAATGGTTATTTGCTTGCTATGTACTCTTCCTGTCTTGTAAATCGCTTTGGAGAAAAGCGTCTGCTAAAGACATAAATGGAAATGTGGCTCCCATTTAGAGTAAGGAGGGTGTTTATTTTCTTTTAGGAGGGGTGAATTTGGATGGGTACAATCTTCTACTGCCTCCCTGTGGAACATTTTGCACACTGACTGAAATTAATCTCTCTCAGTGCTCAGGAAATTTCCTAAACCTCCAGACTTTACAAAACATATGAACCTGTTAAACTAAGAAGACACAGTGAAATCTTTTTTTTTTTTTTTGTCTCCCTACCGTAAAAGAGCTTGTCAACTATTATATGAGAGAGAGGGGTTATTGAGTAGAGTTATGAGAACTTTGAATGCTCCACAGTCCAAAATTGCTGTTAAAAAATGGTCCATTGGAGTAAACGGATTACTATTTTGACACTTTGAAGTCACAAAAATCTTCAAAAATCTTCAAAATACCAACAGCACCGCCCACAGCAATTGAAAATTACTGTACAGAGGTCCGACCTCCCCAAGCCTCCCAATGATGTCCATTGTAAACAGCTGTTACCCCATCGGCTCCTGAGTCCTGGCTTTTAACATGGGAGTGAATGGCAGTAAGGGAGGATGAACCTCCCTTTGGTCGAGTCTAGCCAGAGGCTCTAGATTTAGCACCTAACATCAGTGAACCAATCAGCAGAGCTGACTACACTGGTGAATACGCAATTAGAGTTTTGAGAGAGGGAGTTATCAGTGATATTGTACAAGAATCTTGTCTTGTGTCATTAGTCACACAGCAAGAATAAGAATTGTCATGTTTAGTTGAGAAGTTTTTTTTTTTTGTTGTTTTTTTTTCTGCTGGAAAGAGAAAGCCACAGTGGAAACAGAGGACGTTGTTTTATTAAATGCACCATTTCACTCACTGAGCTACAGTGAGAAAGTTAGAGTTAAAGCAGCAAGGGGACCAGTTCCAAAAATCAAGATTCTCAAACCAAATGGCAAGGTGAGTGTGTTTAACACCATATGGAATGAGAAATACCCATGGCTCACTGGCAGCCGAAAGAACATCCATCTGTAATCCTGGCCTTGCCTGCTAATGGGGAAATCGCAAACATGGTCTGTTCAGTGATTTCAAGAATTGGGATAGGGTGGTGATGCAGTAAGTTCTTCGTTCAGTTTGCCATCTTTAGTGAAGCTAGAAAGGTAAGAGTTGATTTATTGGTTTGATGAATTTGCCTCTGATATTTTGGTTTATGAGCAAGTACTTTCTATGAAGCTCATTGCATTCACAAAAGGGGAAAAAATAGACACCTTATCTCGTAATTGTGTAATTGTGTGTGGAAATGTGTAGTGTGGTGGGGAAGACTCATTAATATTTATAAAAGCAGCGCTACCTAATTGGCCAATACAACATTCTGGTAGTATCAGTGTTATGAATGTTATGTTATGAATGTTAAGCTGTTTATGCACTTTGCTATAAACCTAACTGTTTGTCGGCAAGAATGCATCGTTCACCTCAGGATTGAAAACCACCAAATCCTTTTTGGTTTGCCCATGTAGTGCTCTTAAAATTTACTGGCAACTTTTAACTTCTTTCAACACTTTTACATTTTAATTTTTTGAAGATAATTAGTATTATTAAATTCAGTATTTTTACTGAGCAACCATATTTTCAGGATTTTATAGTTTAGTAGACAGGGTTCTGCAAATTGGGAGGTTGCAACAAATCGGGCAGCTACACTTATAATTACGAGATCTCTTATCATAATTACGAGATCCTGATCTCAAAGGTGTCTATTTTTTTTCTTTTGAGAATACAGTGTGCTTCTGTACCTTTCACCTGCAACAGATAAAATCTAAAAATTCAACCTGTAGGGCAGCACTACCCTCTAGTATTTGCTGTTGTTCAACATTGTATTATGTGTATTATGTGCTGTACTCTGGAGACCTATTAAAGTTTTCTAAGGTTTAAGAAATCCTGGCTATAACACAAAATATTTCATTTCATAACTGTTTGCAGATACAAGATGTAGAAAAGTCTTTTAACAACTGCAATGTTGGGGATTATAATGTTTGATCATGCAATTATGAATGCAGCTAATCATGTGTATCGCGTGCAATTCAATGGCCTAACACTCACCCATTCTACACTAAGTGTGTTATTCCACAAACTAAGCATTTACAGACTTTAGCATTTACAATTAGGACAAAACATCACAGCCCTGTTCTAGAAGTCTTAATATGGTGCTGCTGGTATGTAACCTTGCTCTGCAGGTGGTACCACATCATTTCTTCTTCAAAGAGTCTTTGCGTGCAGCTGATAATACATTGTGGTTTGGCAGTCCCTTTGATCTGTAGTGGTTCAAAGCAATTATTCTGTATTAGTTTTTGTACAGCTTCTCTGAGACTTTGTATCACTGGGGTACCAGAGCACAGTAGTAGAGAGCTGTATCTGCCAGAGTTACACCTTTAATAGTGAGTTCAGTAGATGTTTCATTTGTTGCCGACTCAAACCGTTGAGGGTCAGAGCTATGATCAGCATGAGCTGCTGATCGAGCACTTTTATGCAGTAAATACTGAGGTGCTGAGTTAGGATACAGTCTGTACCAGTAAAGCCATGGAACATTGCTTCTTGTATCATATGAACATCTCATTGTGACATGTTGTTCCTCTATAGCCATGACACTGGTGTTTCCTGATGGTTCAATTTGGTCAGCAAATGCTCCTGCAATGAAAATAAAAACATCATGGCACAATAATAATGAAGCGTTTGCGTGGCTTTTTTTATCATTATTGTGGCATAGTGCAGTATACCTGATACCATAATGAGAGTCAGTAGGAGTGATTTCCCCATGTTAGTTATTCAGATAAAACAAGATCTCTGTTTATGTTCTCAGTGATCTTGGGTAATGCTCTGTGTGTTTGCTGTGAGTGTCTCTGCACTGAACACAGTCATGAGACACTAACTCAGGAAGTGTGTGCAGTACTCAACGTCACACTGACACATCATTTTGAGAATAAACTAGACTGCACAGCACTAAACTTTATCATCATAAAACATTCATCGCAAAAAAACTCTTTGATCATTTAATGATCATTTTTAGATCCAGGGCACAGTGGTACATGATCTTGGAAAGGGGATCCTTAAATCTAAGATTGATTGATCAAGCTGCCATATTTATATTTACATTTACATTTACATTTTCAACCAAAACCGATTTGTAACTTCATGCTGATGTGCAAAGATCCAGAGGATAAATTCCTGTGCAAATATTTCAGATAGGTTGACCACATTCCTGCTGTTGTCATGAGAGAGTGTAACATTCTTTCATTTGAACATATTAATGTCACAATTTAAATCTTTTATTTTTCACACAACAGAAATCTGATCCATTTGAATCAGCTTTCATTAAAACCTGCAATACTCCAGCGGACACACAAAATATTCACAAAACCATGAAGAGAACAAAAAAATAGTTTGTAAATCAATGCAATATTTTAAAACAGATCTGAAAACATGGTGAAAACACAGAGATACTGTTCTGTAGTGACATAATGACAGTAAACACAGGGTAATAGGACAGTGTTCCCCTCACTAGCACCACATAAACTCTTCTAGCGCTCCACTCTGTGGCTGCCTGAACATTACAGATGGAGACCTGCATCTTTACAACATTTTGCATTGATTGCATCACAGAAATGAATTCTTCTGTGATTCTTTTTTTGTTTCTGTTGGGTTTTCCTTGGTTTAGCTAATTACTCATAGTCTTCACCTTTTATTAATCATGCCTGACATTCTGTAATATCCCTTTTATTGCATTGTTTCCTTGTAAAGTTTTTGTCCAGTTTGCCCCAGCTGTCTGGTGTAATCTTGTCATTGGCTTTCTTGAGTAAGTCTATGGTTTATCTTGATTCCTGTGAATCATCATCGTTCTTGTTTTTGTGCTCCTGCATTTTTTGGCCTGCCCTTTGTCAGAGTTGGTAAAAATTGATAATTTGCAAATTGCTCATGCAACCGGTCTCACCTCCACCAATTCACGACAGTTATTCATATTATATCATAATAACAGCAGAACAGTGACGGGGTGGACCAGTTTCTCCTCCATGGTAAGATTCACACACAGTTATATTTCATTATTACATAATTATATACTCTGAAAAGGTCTAATGTGGAGAGTCTTAACTACATTGCATTGATTCCAACACACTGCAAAATGCAAATTATGATTCGGTTTTAACTTGATGACATTTTTGTGCAAGGCACCTTCAGTCATACATTAGGTTTTTGTAGAGCCTGTGGGAACTTCCTGTCACTGTGGGCTTCAGAGCACAGTAGTACTGTGCAGAGTCTTCCAATTCAACAGATGAAATCTCCAGATTCACGTGTTTTGAGGTTGTGTTAATTTTAGCAGATACACGAGGAGGAGATTCACTCACAGTTCCACTTTCAAAGATGTAAATGAGGAATTCTGGTTTAGATCTTGGATACTGCCTATACCACTGTAGAGTAAGACTTCCACCACTTGTATGGTCATACTGACATGTGAATGTAACAGTGCGATCCACTAAAACATGCTTCTCAGGGTCAAGGGATGTCATTGTGTCTGCACACATTTTACCTGCAAGGAAAAATAAAAGACATCCCTTGAATCGTTCTGTTTTAATCAGCTCTATCATAAACATATATTAATCTTAACAACAGTATGTGACTCATTTGTATGTAATAGTTGTATGTGCTTTATGAACAGATCATGTACTCACCTATAAGCAGGAGCAGGGCTAAAACTATGCAGGAAAACATGATGTCTGAGTTGATTTAGTGAAAAACTGAACAAGTCCAGAGTCAGAACTGAGTGATTTATCTTCAGTTCTGTGACTTTCAAAAGCTCTGTGAACAAAGAGCTCCCTCCTCTGGCCCAGAACTGACCTAGTTTGTAATCTCCTTTCAGACGCCGAAGCTGTGTCGACTAGTTCAAAGGAAACTGGATGCATGTGCAAGACAAGGTCTGTATTTCAACAAACTGAGAAATAATAGAGGAAAGGAGGAATAGACACACAGGTCACGTGAGGTAAACACAACAGGCAATACACAGATTAACAGATCTGAAGAAGAAAGAAAGAGTCATTTAGTAAATCAACCAAGCAATTAAAAGGCCCTTTTCCCTTGGCTCTATGGATGAGTGGGAGACTTTCTTAAAGTTTCAGGTCTCTACTTGTTCAGATTTTCAGTTGTTCTCTCTGACAAAAAAGGAGGGAATACTGGAGTTTTTGTATGAATGTTGAATGTACTGTTTTCACCGTGTACTGCAGAGCACAGTAGTACACAGATGATAGCATCAAGCCTCTGTTGAACATAGTTCTGATAGCTGTGTTCCTTATCTAAGTGTCACAATCTCAGTCACTTTATTGTAAGCCAGACGAGTGTTAAGAGATTACCAGTATTACATTCTAAGTAGACCGGCACATGTATGTCATGCTGACCTGAGATATAGCTTCTGATGACAATGCTAGGGGCACACAATAAAAAAAAAAAGAAAAAAAAGTAAAAAATCCAAAACTCACTGTGGTGCATTTAACCATTCACTGTTATATATCTTATGGTTTATATTAATGGACTGTTTGATTTTGTACTGCATGTACCACTTTGTTGATTTTTGATATCATCATAAATATTGATATAAAATATTTATTAATACAACAGCTTGTATCTTTTGTGTTATTTTTCCTTTGCCTTGAACACTTTATTTATTAATCTGAAAGACTGGAATGAATTCATGAATATAAGATCTGAAAATGTGTCAAAAGAATGTCATTCTCTTAATCAGCACTTTCTTACAAAGCCTCGTGAGATCACAGCTGTGTTTATGTTTTTGTATGAGTGCTAAATGTATTGTTGTCACTGTGGGCTGCAGAGCACAGTAGTACACAGCAGAGTCAGACACACGGACATCCTGGATTGTCAGAGGAACTGTGTTTGAGGCAGAATCAAGATTTGCACTAAATCTCTCTCTGAATTCTGGTTCCTCTTTCCCTCCACCAAAAGAATATTTACTCAGCATGTATTTTGGTAAGCCGTTTGTTGGTTGTTTGTACCAGTAGAGATAGGCAGTTGAATCAGTGGTGCTGTAATTGCAGAGTAGATCCACTTTTTGTCCTTCAGTAACAGCCGTATGCCTTGGTTGCTGTGAAACACTGTGTTGTCCTTTGCTTACTGGGGAGGGAAATCAAATAAACACATAAACGAACAAACAAATGAACAAATAAACAAATACTAGTGAAACTATGTTTTGCATGCTCTGTCTTACCAGAGGAACAGACTGTGATGAGAAGAGAAATAATTTTCCAGTTTGCCATTTTCAGTCACACTGAAACACAAACAGAAACCGTGGGTCTGATATGCTCAGCAGTGAAAATTTACCTCTTGTTGTACCTCCTCTCTTCTGTACCAGATACTGTCATGCAGACAGTCCCTGCTGTTACTGCCCTCTTGTGGTTGCTCATCATTGTATCATTTACAATGTATGCAATGCACATCATAACGTGGGAGAACCCTTTACTGATGTACCATATGCCAGGGTAATTTAAAGACTTCTGTTTTCTAGAATAGAATAGACTGGAATAATAGAATAGAATCACCGTGATTGCACACACACATACACAGTGTGAGCAATGAATTTAAATTTTGCATTTAACTATATATCCTATATACCCGGTAGTGAGCGCACACGCACACACACACCAGGCGCAGGAGCAGCACGCCTGTGCCAGGGGAGCAGTTGAGGATTACGTGCATGACATCTCCATAGAGAAATCTTTATGGCTTGCAGAAGAAGATAAACATCTATACACTTTATACACATATAAACTTTTACATTTCAAATGAAATTAAACTTACTCACATAAAAAGGCTGTGATTAACAGTACTGAAAATATGCACATCGTAATGAGTTTATACAGTGTATTATCACCCCAGTGCTCTGTAGGCTACAGCTTGAACTGAACCATTCAGTCACATATTCCCCATATGAAAAGAGATCACCTCTGCTCTGTGTTTCATTCTGGCTCCTCCCCTTGATACAGAATATTCAAAAGCTGTGTGTGTTGAGTAGAATGCTCATTCTCAAATTACTTTGTATCATAATCCGTCATTAGTGATTCATTGCCAAAAGTAACATGTATCGGTTTATTTAAGCAAAACACTCAGTACCTAGCCTTAATGTATTGATCAATATTTCAGTTGTGAAAGTGGACAGATAAAAGACTTATCACAATTCCCAACCTTGTCCAGCAGAACCACCAAGAGCACTGTCCACGAGCAAATGTGACAGAGCTGAGATTTAAGCGATGAATCCCAGATGTCAGACACACCTGTCAACTAAATCATTGATACCTATATCTGGTTTTGAAATGTACTGCTTCGTATTCAAATGCAGTCTGATTTTGGTTAATCAAGAAACAGAAGTTCCAACAACATACAGACAGAAATTTTACACACTTAAGTCAATGGGTTGTAAATTGGTTCCATATACAAAATATTGATAGGTCAGCTATTAACATGTTATAAACTGCTAAAAGTCATTCAACTCTGGGTGCCTCTCTCAGAAGTAACAGTAGGTCAAATAAGACCAACTGGATAGTGTCACCTAGTGGCTTGTTTACCACAAGTCTCTTCATAAAATATTCATCTCATTTTCAAACTCTCCATGTAATATTCATAAGAGGTTTTTTTCTTTTTAACATATTGATTATTGATCATTGACTCATCTCTTGTACTACTGTATGCTTCTGTATTCTGACTGGTCCTCATTTTCTCACTGCTTTCAACTTACTTTTCTTCTTCTCTGATGCTAACAAAAAAACTGACAAATGTCACTGCCACCCTTTCTCTTGCTCATAATGACACTCAGTGTGAATGAAAGCTGAATGTAATAAAACTGCTTTCACTTTTATCAAACAAACACTAATGCTATTTAGCATAAGCAAGTACAGTTATAAAGTATACTACATGAATATGCAATAAATGAAAGCTATTACTGTCTACATAAATTACACAGCGCAACATAAATGATGACACTTTACTCACACTTCCCGTGGGCTTCATGTGGACAAAAATAACGTTATGCAGACATTAGGGTTAGCTGAATACATGTGTGATCACCATTGCTTTCCAGGTAACTTAGCTATGATAACTAACGTTAGCGATGGCTGGTTGATTAACACTTGTAAATCAGCCCATTTTCACCAAATACACCTGTTTTCACTCCATGCAATTACCCCCAGCAGTCCAGCAACTGTTTCTGCTGGGGTACGGCAACACCACTTGGACAAACCACACGCATAACTGCAGTACACTTCAAATAAAATAAAAAATAACAATATACTGAAAATAATGAAGATTAACTTCTCTCCAATGTGCAAATCATGTCAGCAACAGAACTCGAAACATTATGATCAACACATGAACTCAATTTAGGTCTAATTAAGCCTTAAAGCCTTAAGCCTTGTTAGAGATTCCCTCTACCGGACAATCAACAGCTTTCTTTTAAATAGGGCCATGGATGGGGAAAGTCTTGCTGCTCTGAATCTGCTCCATCAGTAATGTTGTCTGCTTCACTCCCATCCATATCGCTACTAGGTCTCCCTGTCATGGACATCACATAGACGCCTTTTCTCCACGGTCGAGTCTCCCTTTCTTGTCTGTTTCGTCTTGTCGCATCTATTACGTCCTTTTTGTCTTGTTACATCTGTTGTGCGTGATATGCACCGATGGATATGTGAAGACATCGTCTTTTTTATGGGTTTTGTCCTATCTATTTAGGTAGAACTGGGTCTTGATGTTGGGAAGGCGTGCAGTGATGCAAAATTAAAATAATCGATAATTCCCCTCAAACGCAATAAAACTAAGAATGAGCCTACATTTGAAAATGTAAGGAGTAGAAAGTACAGATATTTGTGTTAAAATGTAGGGGTACAAGTAAAAGGTTGTCAGAAAAATAAATACTCAAGTAAAGAACAGGTACCTGAAAACTCTACTTAAGTACAGTAAAAAAAGTATTTGTGCTTCGTTACTTCCCACCTCTGGTTAAAGTAACTTTTTTAAAGTAACTGTTGTAGTATTGTAACATGTGTAGTATGGTTCAGTGCCGTATAGTCACCGTGGGCCTCAGAGCAAAGTTGTCTCTCCATTGTCTAGTTGTCTAGTTTGTCTCTTTGCTGTAAAGACAACCTCAAACTTGATTTAAATGTATGTAAAAAAGAAGGGGAAAAAAAAAATGTACAGCTCAGTCTCCTCAGACTCCTCCTGCTGGTCAGAACAGGCTGAACACAGACAGTGGAAACTGTTTTATCTTGTTGAATTGATAACAGAAAAAATCAGCACAACATTGGATTAAGCCGCATTTCTTAACACTGTTAGTGTGAAAACGCATGTAATTTGTGTTCATCAGGATCATTTCTTTCTGTTTCAACTCAAAAACTAAACATTAAATCAAAATGTAACTGTCCCAGTGTAACCTAAGCAGGTGTGACCACACAATGAATAATCAGTGAAAATAAAGAGTCTTTGATGAATACATTGTGGTTGTGGTATTTTATTTTCTACAAGGTTCAAAGAAAATTTTCCAGGTGAGTTTTTGTACGACTGCTCTGATACTTTGTATCACTGGGCTGGACTAATAGCACAGTAGTAAAGAGCTGTATCTGCCAGAGTTATGCCATTTATTCTCAGTTCAACAGACGTAGAGGATTTAGACGATTCAATCCGAGAGCCAGAGTTAGAGCCAGCAGTCAACCGTTCAGGTGCTCTGTTAGGATATTGTCTGTACCAGTAAAACCAAATGTTGCCACTTGACTCAAATGAGCATGTAAATGTTAGAGTTTCAGTCTCTTCCCTGATCATGTTGGTGTCGCCCGTTGGCCAAATTTTGTCAGCAAATACACCTAATATGAAAACAAAGATATGTGAGAACAAGTTACATATTCTTATAATAATGTTTACAAAATGAATTAGTATTGATAGAAGAAATCATAACTTAAATTTTGCCAATGACATCAAATTCTAGTTAACTACATTAGTAATATTTGCCATCACATTTATTTACCTGATGTTATAATGAGAATCAGTAGAGGTGAATTCTTCATTTTTAATATGAGATTTAGTTTAGCATTAGATTGGATCTGTGTTTAAGAGCAGACTGATCTGAGAACCTCCTTTTCATTGCCCTGAGGTTTGCTGCACTTCGTAACTTCCTGACAAATCAAATCAGGAAGTTCTTTATCACTGTTCTTTTTTAACACACAGAAAGAGGTAGAGGGTCAGCTGTTTGTTCGAAACCTACATCTTTAACAGATATTTGGTCAAACTATTGTACTAATATTTGTTTATTTGATTAATTATTTGTAAACAGAAATGCAGTGTCATTCTTAGGGAGAAAAAAGAGGTTGCAGTGAATATATTATATTTACAGTAGAAACATTCTGTTTGAGTCACCTTAAATTGCTCTATAAAAATCAATAGCAAATATTATATGACTAGAAAATAAGCTTGTCACTTTGGCAAAAGCTGTTAAGTGGTTGGAACAGAGCTATGAACTGAATCCTTTCTGCTCTAGAGGTGTGGTGGATATTGATGCCAGACTGAGAGTGATAGAAACACAATATCATACTTACATATATACAGAAAAAGAACCATCAGTTGCAGGTCTCACTTATTTAGATGTTATAATGAATGAATAGCTGTTCCTGTTTACCAGGATAAAACACATAGGGGGAAGAGAATTGACTGTGTGAATATTTAAACCCTTTGGGAAGGAAAATAAAATATATTGTACAACAGTCATGGAAATGATTGTCTTGTTCGGTGACTTCTCATTCTTATTCAAAAGCTGGATATTTCATGTATCCCAAGAACACCTTTAAAAATTTCATTTTAAATTCATAATCTGAGGCTGTGTAATTAATAATGGAAAAAAATGCACCTCAAATTCTGCTTTCCTACACACTTCTTCCACATTTGTAAGGACTGAATGCTTTGCTAAGCTCTGAAGTGTGTTTTTGTGATATTTTAAATAAAGTTTTATTAACATCCAGGATGACAGTGACTAAATAGTGCCACTGAGTGGTCATTTCATTGGACTGCTAGTCACTGTATTTCCACCATTCTGTTATAGAACTGTTTGTCTGAAATCCTCCACCTGACTAACATAGGCAATGTGTTTTACTTTTTCTTTTTTTTTTTTTTTTGCAAGTTACACATGCTTAGAGAGAATAAGGGTATAGCAATCTGTTTTTGGCTGGTGAAGTACCTAAAACCATGCAGTTAGCTTTGCTTGTGCAAGATTCACAGTGTTCTGCTCTATAATGCAATGGAAATCAAATACTGCTTTACACAGAACTGACTTCAGTGACTTAACAATGATTGAATGTTAAACTATTCCCATTTTTAACACTGCTCATGCCTGAGATTTACCTACCCTATTGTGTGGCTGTGTCACAGGGAGACTATAAAAGAAGCAGCAGTGAAATATGCATGATATGACCTCTTTAGTGCTTCTGCATGTGTTACCACATAAGGTAATCCTCAGAAAAGTATCGTTGTATAACTGAAAATAGGTTGAGGTTGTGGTATTTTATTATCTTCAGATTCAAAGAAAATACTTCCTGTGAGTTTTTGTGCGACATCCCCTATAGTTTCTATCACTGGGCTACTCTAAGAGCACAGTAGTAGAGAGCTGAGTCTGAAAGAGTTACTCCTTTAATGGTGATTTTAGTAGTTTTGTCTGATGTTTCTGACTCAAACCGATCGCGGTCAGAGTTGCCTTGATCTGCACTGTATGATCTTGCCCCTTTATACAGTAAATACTGGGGTGCTCTGTTAGGATACTGTCTGTACCAGTAAAGGTAAACATAATTGCTGCTTGTATGATAGGAACATTCCAAGGTCACATAATCTTCTTCTGTTCTGAGCTGATTTTCTTTCTCTCTTGGTTCAATTCGATCCTGTGCAAATATCCCTGAAAGAGAAAATGAAATAAGATGTACCAATGGAAAGTTACAAAATGAATCCTTATGTCATCACTGAAACCTTTTAAATAACACAAATTTAATTCTCTCAGCATATTGCATGTTACGTATAAAAACAAAATATATCTATTTAACTATTTAAAGTAATGATTATGTTTTACCTAATGCCATAATGAGATTCAGTAGAAGAAGTTTCTCCATGTTGACTGCAGGTCAGATCAGATCAGGTCTGTCTTTATGCTCACATTGATCTGAGGGAGTTGCTCTCTGCTGCAGTAAGATCCTTAGCAGTGACTAAAAGACCAGGCTGCAAAACTCATGAGAGACAGGAAGTTCTTACCACATGGCCTGTTTGTTTGTTTTGTATTTATGTTTTTAATCATTTCGTTGGCGATATCTTCCATATTTCTGGGTGTTGTTCTCTCTTGCGTCAGAAGTGAAAACTCTAAAATGAGTTTTGATTTCTTTTTTTATAAAGTAAAGAGAAGTAGGCTACAATATTTTGTTAATACATATTTTGATATCTTGCTATACCTGTTTTACTGCCTCAATATAAAATTTAATAAAACAACCAGTTATTAACATATGCCAAGTGGAAATGATTTGAATTGTATTTTGCATGACTTTGAAGTTGCTTGGGATAAAATTTCCTGCTAAACGAATAATTGTATATGTTTTTTTTTTTGTTTTTTTTCCCCTTTCGGTGCTGAATGAACCGTTGTAAATACATACATATATTGTCAGGGACACACCAAAGAGCAGGACGCAATTGCAGAGAAGCAGGGTGTTTAATCAATGAAAACACAGGGGCACAGGAGCACAGGAGACAGGCAGGGTACACGATCAGACACAGAGACTAGAACATAAAGACTGGATTACAAATACGGGTTACACAAACACTAGATACTGTTTGATTAGGGAATGTAGCGCTCAGTAGTCACATGGGAAGTGAAGACCTGGCACTGACTGATCTGACAGAGGGGTATAAATAATGATGTGTATAATGGGGAACTAAAGTGAGGGCAGGTGTGCAGAGGGAGAGTGATCAGACTGGCGATTAGTAGACCGGCGACGCCGAGCGCGGATTGGCTGAAACCGGCGAGGGAGGAGGCGAGGCTGTTACACACACACACACACACACACACACACACACATATATATATACATATATATATATATATATATATATATTCCAGGGTACCAGAATGGGTGATGTCAAGTTTCAAAAAAGTCATTAAATATCAGTATCGATTAGATGCCAGAGCAAAAATGATCTGTTTCATTCAAACCTGTTGGAAATTAAACTGCTCAAACTGTTCCTACTTTTATGAATTGATTTGTTGTGATTTTTGTTGTTGTTGTTGTTGTTGTTGTTGTTGTTTAACTGCCTGTGATTCACACATTGCAAATAACTTCTCTCAGTGTTCAGGAAACACTCAAATCCATTGACACAAACACATCTTTTTCATATGCAGGAATTAAACCAGACAGCTGCTGAAGCCCATATTTTACTACAGTAAAAGTAAAAGTCTTTCATTGTGTTTAGTATGAAGTGGAGTCATGTGAGAATAAACTGTCAAGCTTTTGGCAAGACTGAGCAAAATGAAAATGCATTGCTAGAATCGTGGAAAGACACTCTGAGCACAGTTTCAACTATACCAGTGCTGCTTCTCCATATATAGAGTGAGAACTTCAGCTTGCATCTCCAAAGCTCCTCCTACCACACTTTAAATCTTTAATACACAGACATCAGAATGTACTACAAAATGTGCACTGTGCAAGTGTTCACAAACCTCATCTTCCCATACAATGCATTTCCCCTGGGTCATAGACAAACCTAAAGTACTGGTCTTTAACCAAGTTCCTGTAAACTGATGTCTAGATAAATAACAAAATGAAACAATTTTAGGGTCGCAATATGCACTCATTTCTCATATCTAAATTCTGATAATTTCTCATGTATTCACAACCAAGGATTTCCTAATCTTGTTTTAGCATATTAAGTATTGAATTATGGATCAATGGAGAGAGAAGTTAAGATAGCTAACAATGCATCTTATGAAGTTGTATCTAGAGTTTTTGTATGAGTGTTGAATATCCTGTTATCACTGTGGGCTGCAGAGCACAGTAGTACACAGCAGAGTCAGACACACGTATATCCTGGATTGTCAGAGGAACTGTTTTTGTGTCAGTGTTGAGACGAGCATTAAATCTCTCCTTGAATCCATCACTGGTGTCCTCAACAAATTTAGCCCTTCTTAATATGTATTTAGGGGACTCATTGTGTTGTTGAATATACCAGTAGAGATAAGGATTGGCAGTTGTGTTATATTCACAACTCAGATTCACTTGTCCACCTTCAAAACTGATCACAGTTCTCCTGGGTTGTTTAACCGAGTCCTTTCCTCTGCATTCTGAAAACACAAGAACACACTCACAACCTTATATACTGAACAATATATATTACCTATATATTAACTAACAATCTGTTTGAGTATATCCCCATAGGTATGGAAGTGATGTACAAAATCATACCAAAACATAATGTCGCAAGTAATAGCGAAATTCTTAACCAGTATTTCAACATGACCAGACAGCTCAGTTCACCAGATTAGAGGAGAAAAATACCATCGGTGAATAACACTGAGAATATATGACCTGCTCTCTTTAAGACACCCCCCCCCACCCCCACCCCCGTCTTCCTGTCTTTCTCTACTTGTTTCCACCACCTGTCTAGTTCTCTACTTACTCCTCTCTTTCTACTTTCTCTCTGTCTCTGTAACTCCTATACTTCCACATAGCAGTTCCAGGCAGGTTAGACTCTTTTCCTAAAGAGGGACTGAGACCTAACCTAACTGCAACCCTCTGAATTGGAACAGCTGTCTTTGAAATTCAGGATCAAAGTGTGGGCTGTAAAACTGTCAGTGGGAAGATCTTGCGCAAAGATTTGATATCAGTTTTGACTAAAGAAAGGTGAAAGGGGAAAATTGTTTGGGGTTGAAGGAGCCAAAATTGAGACCCAGATCTAAAACCACCAGACAGAATTATATACCAACCACAGTTCATGAAACGGCTGGAGACATTTTGTGAAATCCTCGTCATAATTTCCCACGTGAGCGTGAACAACTCTGTCATTTAAGTTTTGAGTTCCTGAAGTTTTTTAACTGAGTTTAGGCATCATAATCTTTTTCACTGAATTTTGTAAAAATGTATGGTTCCGTCCATTCAGTTAACTGTATTGAAGATGTCCATAACAAGTCAAGTTTTTGTACAGTGTAGTACAGTTGTTTCCTGTCACTGTGGGCCTCAGAGCATAGTAGTACACAGCAGAATCAGACACACGCAGCTTCTCAATTCTCTGGGGAACTGATGATGATTTAAGCTCAGCATGAAATCTGTCCAGAAATACTTCTGTGTTTTCTTTTTTTTCCCGAATATCTCTACAGCATGCATTTAGGAAATCCATTTGGTTTTTGTTGGTACCAGAAGAGATACGGGTATGTATCAGTAGTTAAATGTACAGTTAAGTGTCACTATGTCACCCTCATTTGCAGTTTGTTGTCTGGTTGGTTGATCAACACTGTCCTGTGCGGTACATCCTGCAATCAAATACACACTAAAACATCAATAAAAAGAAATTAGCTGATATCCAAGACTCAAAATGTACTTCATTAAATATCAGGGAAAGATGAATTAGTGGCATACTCACAAAACATGCAGTGAAATCCTTAGCTGTGCAATGGTATGAATGAAACTGTGAATTTAGAGTTTATTGTGAATAAGTCAGTGATATGTGGATGCCTCACTGATTATTCCTGTCTCCTTTTGATTCTTTACCTCATTACATTGTCCCGCACTGGGGAGGAGCATTAACGCTGACTCCGCCCCCTGACCTGATTTTGAATCGTCATCTTTCAAAACAGTAACTGCTGTGTATAAACGAAAAGGTGCCGGTATAGTGTGAAAGATGCCAACCTAAAGCTGGCTTTGAAGAACCTAAAGCTTTTATTAACTTATTACATTTTACGTTTCTGCACCAAGCCTACAATGAAAAAACTTTCCCAAAATGTAAAAATGACCAAACACATAACTTATTAACATAGTCACAGTCATATTAAAACTAGCTCCTCCTACAAAAGATAGAAATACATATCTGAAAACTGAAGAAAAAAACCTGAAATATTTGCATATGTCTTTCATATTTTTCAGTTTTTAAAGCTCAGAATACTCAATGTAAAATGGAAGTTGCCCTTAATTAACCTTTTCAAAGCCTGGCAGCTGTAACCACAAAACACAGTCAAACAGTTTTAATACCTCTGATAAGAGGTTGTGGTATTTTATTATCTACAGTTTCATAGAATATACTGAATGGGTTTTTGTACAGCTTCTCTGAGACTTTGCATCACTGGGCTACCCAAAGAGCACAGTAGTATAGAGCTGTATCTGTCAGAGTTACTTTTTCAATAGTGAGTTCAGTAGATGAGCCAGTTGCAGTCGATCCAAAGTGATTGTCAGAGGTATGATCATCCCAACTCCTTGATTTGGCCCCTTTATACAGTAAATACTGAGGCGCTGTGTTAGGATACTGTCTGTACCAGTAAAGTCTAACATTCTGACTGTCTGTTTTATATGAGCACTTCAGTGTTACAGAATCTCCTTCAGTAAATTCAACTTGGTTTTCTTCTGGTTCAATTCGATCCTGTGCAAATATTCCTGTAAGAGAAAGTGTATGCCGTAAACTCAAGGTTATTTATCAATTTTCATAAAGTCTGCTTAAATATGTTTCTAACACCTTCAGAGTATCTTATTTTGCATTGTTCAGAAATACTATATTAAATATCACATTTGTCAATTTACCTGATGCTATGAAGATAATAAGTAGAAATGATTCCTCCATTTGTTATATGATGATTAGATGAAGTCTTGGTCTCCCTGTGTTTGAGTTACTCTGCAATGAATGAACTCATGAGAAACTGTAACAGCCCTGATTCTCTCCCCACCCCCTCTGCTGGTTGTTTCACTCTCCATTTTCATTGTAGTCACTACCTTTTTTGCCTTGATCAGTAAAATATTCGATGAGTCATTGCACCTGGTTCTGTTAATCTGGTCTGCCTAAGTTTGTATAAATATCTCTGATTTTTACCTAATGTCCTAATTTGTCCTGTCCTGATGTCTGTAATAGTCCTGAGATTTGCAATTTGAAGAAAAAATTTGTGAAGTCTGTGCTGATAATTATATCCTGAGTTTACTCTGTTTCCTGTGCCTATTCTGTTTCTGGTCAGTTGTATTCCCTGTTTAAATTCTGAGTTCTTGTGCAATTGTATTGATTCTCACCTCCAGTTGACAGAAACATTCTCTGGAAGTTCCTGAGTGTTGTTAGCAGCATTATAGCATCTATACTGCTGTTACCAAAGAGCACCGATCACATTAAAACCAATTTTATTGTTTTGTAAGACTACATTTTTTTTTCCTGTAAAGGTATGCATAAATAAATCATCTTCAAAGCTCAGAGTATTTATGAGCAAAGTGTTGTGGTGCGGAGGGGCTGTAGATATGGTCCAGGACCCATGCGCATGACACAAAGATTGTAGTGACAAAAGGAGGACTTTACTTACTAAAAGAAGATCAAAATCACGTGCAAACTGGAACAAAACCAATAACAAAAAGGTGCAGCAAAACAGTGTGTTCCAAAACACAAATAACGATAGACAAGAGACAGGGGAAACACAAGGGCTTAAACACAAGAGGAAAACTAAACAGGGCAAACATGATTGGACGAAATTAACAAGGGGAGAACAAGGTCTAGTAGTTTCCCTTCTGTGGCTTTTTTGTTGGCACCAGAAGAGATATGGGTATGTATCAGTAGTTTTAAATGTACAGCGTGTTGTCACCCTGCCACCCTCATATGCAGTTTGTTGTCTGGTTGGCTGATTAACACAGTCCTGTGTTTTACATCCTGCAATCAAATACAATTTAAAACATCAATAAAAAGAAATGAGTGATATTAGTGATATCCAAGGCTCAATATGTATTTCATTAATTTTCAAATAAAGATTATTTAATGACATACCCACAGAACATGCAATGAAAAGTAATGTTTCTCTAAGGCAGAAATCCATAACTACTCAGCGGTACAGATGAAGACAAGTACAAAGTTTATTGTGAATAAGTCAGCGATATGTGAATGTCTCACTGGTCATTCCTGCTTCCTTTTGATTCTTTACTTCATTGTGTAGTGACATACTGGGAAGGAGCATTGACATTGACTCCATCCTGTGACTTGATGTTCGCGTCGCTGTTCATATCAGTGTCAGCTGTGTATATACATAAGGCACTGGTACAGTGGCAAAGATACCAGCCTACCACTGCAGTCATGGTCTCTACGATGGCTCTGGCTTGGAGAAGCTGTCTGAGGTCAGGTGAAAAGAAATGGTAAGAGACTCTGTGTGTATAATAGGGGGCATGTGGCAGTGTGTGACCCTCCCCAGCCAATGTGAGCATTGTGCAATTGGCAGGGAAGGAGGTGTACTGGACTATGAATTGCAAAAGACTAAATTGTATCAAAATGGGGGCAAATGAAAAAAAAAAAAAAAAGGTGCAGTGATTCAAGATTCAAGAGTTTTATTGTCATGTGCACAGCAAAACAGGCAGTTACACTGTACAATGAAATTCTTACTTTGCTAATCCTCCGTTACCAGACGAGTGTGAATAAAGACAATATATAAATAAGTAGAAAAAAACCTTATATGGAAGACAATATAAATAAGCAAAGAATCTTATAAGGAAAACAAGAGACCAAAAAAACAAGAGAAAAAAATACAGCTGGGGTAGATCCATGAAGTGAGGTAGATCTATGAGGTGACTTAGTATTGGAGCAATCATTAAGTTAGATCCATGAAAGTGAGGTAGATCTATAAAGTGACTTAGTATTGGAGTAATCATTAATTTACATGTGCAGTTGTTACACTGAATGTGCAATGTCGCAGTTACATGTGCAGTATGTGCAAGGGAGAGCAGCAGTCATAAAATGCACTGTGCAATTGCACAATGACAGTGGTGGGACAGCAGCACTAACAGCTGCGTTGTGTGTGGAGTTGAGTAGTGTTCATTTAGTAATGTGTGTTGTCTGTCAGTGGTCCTCCAGTCAAAGAGGTTGAAAGGGGCCATGTGTGAAAGAGTCATTCACAAGCCTGATTGCCAGTGGATAGAAGCTGTTTGTCAATCTTGATGTCCTGGACTTCACACTTCTATAGCGCTTGCCTGATGGTAGAAGTGTGAAGAGGTGATGTTGGGGGTATTTTGTGGGCCCTCCTGATGACCCTGGTGTTGTAAGTGACCCTGATATTCATTTGAGGTTTTTATATAAAGTACTTAATGTTATTTGCTTCCTAAAGGTCATTTTACTGTCTAATATACACAGCCTACAGTCTCTGAACATTGGTTTAAAATGACACCTGACAATTCAAGGCATGTCAGATAATATAGAGTGTGCAGATTAGGACAGACATTTAAACGAGGATGCAGTACAAGGTCTGAGGCTATATATATGACCTGATGTCACCCAGAGGGTAATTTTGATGATGTGATGGAGTCAGTTAGATTTGAGAGATTTAATAACATTATATTCTGGGAAAGTGATAACATTTTAGAGATCCTCATTAACTTCCTGTCCTTCAACACCACCTTCTGCTCTACCCCTTTTCCTCTCTCTTCACTCTCAGGTCAAAATGTTACAATGTCATTTCTGACCAATCATCTTACAGACAGACAGATGACTGAATATTCAGTCTCGTTTTGCAGTGAATGCACTGGAGGCAGTTTAAGAAGTCATTAGTTATAACCAGACGTCATATTTTGCTACAATAATCTGTGAAATATTTGCAAGTTCTGTGGTTTCATTTCTAAAGCTCAAAATTGCACTAGGCAGCCTAGGCAGCTGCAACCACATAGCAGATTCAAATGTGTTGAAGACAAGAGGTTGTGGTATTTTATTATCTACTGTTTCATACAAAACATTGAGTGAGTTTTTGTACAGCGTTTCGGTGACTTTGTATCACTGGGCTACCCAAAGAGCACAGTAGTAAAGAGCTGTATCTGTCAGAGGTACTGTTTGAATAGTGAGCAGAGTAAATGAATCAGTTGCACTTGATCCAAAGTGATGGTCAGAGGTATGATCAGTCCCACTCCATGATCTAGCCCCTCTATACAGTAAATACTGAGGTGCTGTGGTAGGATACTGTCTGTACCAGTAAAGATAAACATCCTGACTGCCTGTGTGATATGAGCATTTCAGTGTCACAGAATCTCCTTCAGTAAATTCAACTTGGTTTTCTTCTGGTTCAATTCGATCCTGAGCAAATATTCCTGCAAGTGAAAAATCAACATATATGCAGTCAAAGGAGGCTTAACAATTTTCACAACATCACTTAAAGTGTATTTTGTAATATCTACACAGTATCTAAAATTATTTCATATCATTCAGAAATACTATATTAAACATCAAATGCATTGTCATAACTTACCTGATGCTATGAAGAGGGTCAGTAGAAATGATTTCTCCATTTGTCATATGCTGATCAGATCACATGTGTGTTAATGTTCACAGTGCTCTGAGGTGTTGGTCTGTGTGTTACTGTGTTTCTCTGAAGTGAATCAATTCATGAGAAACCCACACAGGAAGTTCAAGTGTCATTACCCATATTTTATCATCCGCTTTGTTGTTGCCAAAGCACACTGGTCAGATCCAATCAGTTTGTCAAACTACTAACTTGTTTTTTTGTGAGCACTACTGAACAAAATAAATAAATGTACAATTAGTCCTTGAAGAAATGTATCAAATGCGAAAACAAAGGTTTTACCTGTCTGGAGCTGAGAGCAGGCTTTACATGGGCCTTTTCAGTCTTCAAAGTCGTCTTGAAAAAAAAATACTTTCTCCATGCTAGGAAAACATTTACAAAGCTCACCATGTCCTGAAGACTTGAATTCAAGCCTCTTAATTTCATGATGCAATGTGAGAGAAACAAGACTTCCACAGAAGGGCGAGGTCAGTGTTTGGGTCGTTTCAGCGTGAGACTCAGGAGGGAGCTGCTTTGACAGTAGAAGCTCTGATCTCCTCCTATGTCACTGTCTCAGCTACATTTGGTCATTCACTTGGGGAAAGTGCATGTGCTGTGATACAGGGGGTGCGTATCTTTTCTTTTTTCAGCTGCTGTTTATTAGGGTGATGTTGTGCCAGCAGCATATCTGATCAGATAATCATTCGGTATCTTAAGTTGAGCACGTGGTTCTATGGCGAGAAATCCTGTGGAGCCACAGTTGGTTGGTTAGGAGGCCCATCAAGTCCCAGCCAACAGGGTGAGTCTGAAAGGAGGTAAGCAGGATCAGAGGAAGCTGATGTGTATGTCTGTTTTCCTCAGACTGAATAAGCAACCACCTGTCTGCAACGCCACCTGTCGTCACAGCTTCGAGACCCCCGTGAGCACCATTGTCTACCTTTTCCAGAGCTAGCAACAATCCCCCGAGGCCTAGCATCATACTGAAACCCACTGAGCACTGTCCCACCAGCATTTTGTCCACCACCCTCACCTCTTTACCCTTCCACAGAGAATGTGTAATCAACGTCCCCTCCCAGGGTAAAAACTGCAGCCTGACTTGTGTCTCCTTTGCCCCTGACAACACTTTTTAGAGAGAGTTTACTGCAGATTAACTGTGGAGCTGTTTAAAAATGGGAATAGTTGTGTTTACCTTAGCTTGTTCTGATTAATGGAGCGACTGACAAAGAGGTTAAAGAACATTTACCAGATTAAAGTTTCATAATTTGGTTAACTCATAAGTCATTTTTTTCTTCAAATTTAAAACGATTTTTTGGTTTGCTCTCACAGCTTTATGCATGGGAAGGGAGTGAGTGCTACTGGCCTAACTCATCTTGCTGCAGAGGGACAGAAATAAGTGACAAAATGGAAAACAATGGTGTATAATTTTCTATTTGTAGAGCTTAAAATAGTAGATATAAATTCAAAGTTCCCCCAAAGTAAATTTTCACAGCCTAGGCAGCTGTAACCACATAGCAGTCAAACATTTTTAATATGGCTGATAAGAGGTTGTGGTATTTTATTGGCTACAGTTTCATAGAAAATACAGAGTGAGTTTTTGTACAGCGTCTCAGTGACTTTGTATCACTGGGATACCCAAAGAGCACAGTAGTATAGAGCTGTATCTGTCAGAGTTACTGTTTCAATAGTGAGTTGAGTGGATGAATCAGTTGCAGTCGATCCAAAGTGAGAGTCAGAGGTATGATCAGTACCTTTATATGATTTTGCACCTCTAAACAGTAAATATTGAGGTGCTGTGTTAGGATACTGTCTGTACCAGTAAAGATAAACATATTGACCGCTTGTTTGATATGAGCATTTCAGTGTCACAGAATCTCCTTCAGTAGATTTAACTTGGTTTTCTTCTGATTCAATTCGATCCTGTGCAAATATTCCTGCAAGAGAAAATGAATATGAATGCCCTAAACTCAAGGTTATTTATCAATTTTCATAAAATCAGCTTAAATATGTTTAATTTATAATATCCTCCGAATGTCTTATTTTGCATTGTTCAGAAATAGCATAGTAAATACCAAATTTGTCAATTTACCTGATGCTATGACGAGAATCAGTAGAAACGATTCCTCCATTTGTCATATGCTGACCAGATCAAATTTCAGTTTATGCTACCAGCTCTGAGGTGTTGGTCTCCCTGTGTGTGAATTTTTCTGCAGTGAGTGAACTCATGAGAAACTGTAACAGCCCTGATTCTCTCCCCACCCCCTCTGCTGGCTGTTTCAGTCCTGGCTGTAGTCACTGCCTTTTTTTGCCTTGATCAGTTAAATGTTCAATTATTCATTGCATCTGGTTCTATCAATCAGTCTTGAATAAAGATTATTCTATCAGCCTTTAATAACAATAGGAAAAGATTTGTTTACCCAGTTCTCGTTAATGGAGCTACTAACAAAGTGTTTAAAGAACATTTACTGGATTAAAGTTTCATAATCTGGTTCATTCATAAATCAAATTTCTGTTGTACTTTAAAATCATTTTTTGTTTTTCTCTTGCAGCTTTATTCATAGGTAAAATACTCTTAATTACTCTTATTCATCAAAGCATGAAGAATTTATACAATCTTTAAACAACAGATAAAGAGTAAATTCACCAAATAAGCATATGAATACAGTGGTCTGTGGATTTGTTGGTTATATAAACTGGCTGTTATCACAGTAGGATGATTCAAAATGCTTTTGAAGTCCCTGATGCTGGCTTTCATATCAGCCAGTGGAACCGTTCCTCCCTATACTGGGTCACTGGAAATATCTATTACCCTGCAGCAGAAAGTCACCAATTGGACTATGTATGCGGGGTTCCTAAATGGTGGAACTCCATTCAGTCTGCTGACTCTCTCACAATCTTCAAGAAGCACCCAAAGCCTCACCTCTTCTGTGAAATTCTCACCTCCACAAGCCACTAGCTAATCCATCTCTGTATCCTTGATTCCTATCCACTAGGGATGTACCAGAATCCAAATACGTTATTAGGGGAAAACGCGAAATATAGAAAAAAGATATTTCCTCTACCTGAAGTTGCATGATTGCAAAAACATGATTGACATGTCTATACATCAGCTATTATGTTTCTTCACATTGATTCATATCATTGTGGATGGCCATGAGACAAAAATGCCCATTCTGTTTGCAACATAGGGCTTCGATTTCACTAACTCGTCGTTTCATTTACTACACATTATTGAAAAGCGATTGCTATGTTCTGTAGTCTCTCCCATCCAAGTCAGGTGTGGGAGCCAGCAGGCCAGCAAGCCAGCTGGATTACCCACGCAACCCAGAGCCTACATCAAAATGAAGCTTAGAATCTGTAGTTTTTAGCTGTATGTGTTAATTTCCTCCATATAAAAAAATTCCAGTCAAAAGTTGTTTCAGTTACTAGGAGAGACCAGGGACAGTTGTAACACTTTCTGGGATTTTACGTGACTTCCGGTATGAACCACGCCCACTTCCGTTCTGAATACACACACAGAGACAGATGATTTTGTTGGCTGAACAGAAATAGATACAGATACAGATAATGTTGTCTCTATGGCACCAGTACTATCCACTGCCCAGACAGCCCTTATGTTCCAATGCACTACTCATCACTCTATGATGTATATTTCACGACACTTCATTACTGTTACTATAAATCTGTGTTTATACTGCCCCATGTGCACTGACTCTTTTCATGATGTAGGTTTCCTTCTCTGGTTCTGCTTAGCACTTAATTGTGAAATCTGGCACTCGATAGTTTATATCATGGGACCTTTTTGGTCCATTTGTACTTCACGATCTTATTTTTCTTTAACTTCCTTGCATGTGTATCTGGTCTGATGCTGGCACTTAGCAGTGGTACTTATGCAACAGTCAGCTCCTTAATGGCCCCTTGTTTGCTTTATACTCTGTCTACTCTGGAAGTTGCTTTGGACAAAAGCGTCTGCTAAATGAGTAACTGTAAATGTAGTTCCCATTTAGAGCCAGGTGAGTGTTTGTTTTAAGACCATTAACTTTAGGAAGTCAACTTGGATTGGTATAGTCTTATACTGCCTCTCTGTGGAACATTTTGTGCACTGACTGAAAATAATCTTTCACAGTGCTCAGGAAATATTCCTAAATCTGCAAACATTACAAAACATATGAACCTCTCAGAGTTAAGATAAAGAGAGATGGTGAGATCCTTTTAAAGAGCTTGTCACCACCCATATGAGAGAGGGGTTATTGAGTTATGACAACTTTTAACATGCCTTTCATGAGTTTGTTTGTTGTTGCATGAACAATGTTGGCACTTTTAGTTCATGATCTTTTTTTTTTTTATTTTTAAAATAAAGGCAACATTCATTTGTCATTGTACTTTTAAGTGTTACTTACACTTTATTATGTGATTCTGTCGATCAGTTAAACTCAGTGAAGATTTTCTAAGTCATGTCATGTTTTTGTACAGTGTAGTTTAGTTTCCTGTCACTGTGGGCCTCAGTGCACAGTAGTACACAGCAGAATCAGACACACCCAGACTCTCAATTCTCAGAGGAACTGATGATGTTTTAAGCTCAGCATGAAATCTGTCCTTAAACTCATCTGTTTTTTCTGTTTGTCCAGGATAACTCTTCAGCATGTATTTAGGAAATCCATTTGCTTTTTGTTGGTACCAGAAGAGATATGGGTATGGATCATCAGTTTTAAATGTACAGTTTAGTGTCACTATGTCACTCTCATATGCAGTTTGTTGTCTGGCTTGATCAACACTGTCCTGTGCTTTATATCCTGCAATCAAACACAAATTAAAACATCAAAAAAAAGAAATTAGTTGATATCCAAGACCCAACATGTATGTTATTAAATATTAGTAACAGATGAATTAATGACATACCCACAAAACATGCAGTGAAAAGTAAAATTTTTCTGAAGCAGAAATCCATAATTGCTTAGTGGTATGAATGAAAACACACACAGAGTTTACTGTGAGTAAGTCAGTGATGAGTGGATGTCTCACTGGTTGTCCCTGCCTCTTTCTGATTCTTTACTTCACTACAGAGACGCACATTTGGAGGAGCATTGACACTGACTCCACCCCCTGACCTGGAATTATCATCTTTCATAACAATGTCAGCTGTGTATGAACAAAGGGTGCTGGTACAGTGGAAAAGATTGCAGTTTAAAGCTGCAGTCCTGGATTTCAATCAAGGTCTCTACAGTGCTTCTGGCTTGGAGAAGCTGTCTGCAGTCTGGTGAAAAGTGATTGGAGGCTCCACCTGTATAGGTGGGAACGTGTGGTAGTCCCTGTCCGGTATGAGGGTTGTGCAATTGCCAGTGAAGGAGAGTGAGAGAATTAGTGAAGACTAAACTAGGTCAAAAAGGGGAAATAATAAAACAGTTGCAGTCACTGTCACAAAAACATGAAGTGATTGACAATCAACATTTTTTTCTCCAAGGATCATCTTACTTCAACCTGCAGTCTAACATAGTCTTTAAACGCTAATTTAAAATAACATTTGGAAATCCTCTGTTCGGCATTATCTGACATGCTGTCCAGAAAAGACATGGCCAGTAAAGTATGCATTTACAATAAGTGGAGGAATTTCCCCCTCTGCTTTCCCTGAGTTGTGTCTTGGCCTTGGTCAGCAACTACAGTGACACACCTCCTCTCAACCCGAGCTTACAACCTGATTGGCTAATTACCCTGTTAGCCAGGCTACATATGTCACAGGAAATGCCAGTAAAGCATGCCCATTTTCTACATTACTGGTACTCCATGTCTGGTGGTTCTACTGCTGCGTTACCCATTTAATTTTTCTTGTTGTGCATAAAGCTGAGCAAGATGGTAAGACTGTGTTTGTACACTTGAGACATGTGATGTTCCAGGTGTAAGTTTTCACTCGTAGTGCTATGTCCTTTTAATGTCTTTTAGTGTCCCCTGTCAGCACAGCAAAGAAACCTGATTTGAGCAGCATGCAAGCAGTCTACCAGGGCACCTAAGACCCTGTTTGTACCTTGGGTGTTTGGACCAAAAGTGAACAGCGCTAAACATAAGTGTGAATGACCACCAAGACACATCATGATCCGATGACTTAAACCACTTGCCGAGATGGTCTGGGATGCATTTGACCACGTATCTTTTGTAGGGCAAACACTAATGAGTCCTCGTCCTTCCTCGACAAGGACGTAACAGGAAAATACGTCGTCAGTGCAGGTTGTGGTGGTTGTTTTGGTGGCAGCGAGCCAACGCTCGAAAAAATGGAGAGAAGCACTGATGTACGTGGTCGGAGTGCAAGTGAAACCACATGCCTAATTTCCATTTGGGCAGAAGATTCTTTCTTTGCTCTTTTTAAGCTTTGCTGCAAATGTTTTTGAAGTTGTTGTTGTTGTTATTGTTGTTGTTTTTCCCCTCTTCTTGTCGTGTGCTAGTTTAGGTATTTTGTTTTAATCTTTTAGGTTCCTGGTGGAGTGTTTTGCGGCTGCGCTGACAGGGGTATACAGTGGTCCCCGTCCCCCTATCACATTGCATGTTTATATTCACTGCATGTTTATATACTGTGATACGCTGCAAACGTACACTTCTTGTTCACTTCACTTGGCAGCACGGGCGCGTGCAGCCGCACGGCTATACGCATAGTGCACCATGAGATTCCAAATTTGTGAGTGGGGAATGACATGGTGACCTACGGAACCCCTAATGTCTCGAAATGTGTTTTGTTTTTTTGTTTTTTTTTTATCTTGTGCGCACAAGTTATTATCTCATGCGCACAAGAAAATTATCTTATGTGAACAAGTTAATATCTGCGTAGTAAAGGCATAATAGGCATATGCTCTAAAGAATATGGGGGCAAGCTGCGTTTATGGCTTTTAAGAGTTTATTGGTTTCTCAAGTATGAAACATTGTGGCGTTCATTGCTTTATTTGAACAGTCAATTTGCTATGTTTTTGGTGGGTGAGCTGGTTGAAGATAGCTTTGTGCTACTTGTTATTTTTACCGAAGTGCTCATGTCCGCCTAAACAGAACCTGCCAGTTGCTGCGTGCATCTGAAGTCGTTAGAGATGCAGATGAATTTATAGGAAATTATCTTGTGCGCACAAAATTGTCTTAATTAGATAATAACTTGTGTGTACAAGATAAAAAAAAATATTTCCTTTCAGGACCTTTTCTGGACTCCGCAGTGACCGCCCCTGAGAGTTTACCGATATTTACAGATCACGTGTAAGTCCACTTCATACTTCTTCTCCGTCTAAACGCTCTTCAGTGTGACTGATGTATGGTCTGTTGTCACCGCTACCATGGTAACAGCCGTAAAGGAGGTTGGTGTCGTCAAGCTTTTGCCTCTTGTTGTGCAAATACGCGCATAAGGGGAATCTGGTTAGCTGATGCGCAGAATCTTAAATTGTATCTTTTCAAATGTGCCGTTTTCCTCCCAAATGATCACCAATGATACTCATACTCTAGCTTGTTCATGTTAGAACTAAGAGCACGGCAGATTTTTACCGTAACATTCACTGTGTGCTGAAAGTCCTGCTAAGTATGCCAGTATCCAAGTGTCCACGGCCTCTAACGAACGCTTGTTAAGCACTCTGAGGCATCTAAATACTTATTTATTACAGACGGCAGGCTCACTGGACTTGCCCTTATGAACATTCATCCTGAAATGAAACAGACAGCAAGAAAGAGCTCAAATAATTCGATGCGACTGGGAGAAGGAGGCTAAACATCAAATAGTTGGGCCAGATTTAACTATTCATTAATCATTCAGTGGCGTTTCTCTCTCTCAGCTCTCTTTTGATGTGTGTGTGTGTGTGTGTGTGTGTGTGTGTGTGTGTGTGTGTGTGTGTACGACATGGTCAGGTTTCTGTGCGTACCCTAAGATGAAATCCCGCAGTCGCCCCTGATTGTACCACTGAAATTACATCTCTGATTCTTAATATACCAACTTAACTGTGTGGGAACTCCTCCTATCGGCATAATATATATACCAGAGGTGTGGAGTTGAGTCACAGAATCAAGTCACGGTTTTGATGACTTCAGACTTGACTCGACAAAATTAAGAATGACTTGCAACTCGACTTTGACTGTAATACCGATGACTCTAGACTTCAATCAGACTTTACTTCTTTGACTTGTGATGACTTGACATATTTCATAGATAAAAATATTAAATTTATTTATCTTATCAAAAAAGTGTGCAGCTATTTTCTGATATTCTTGCCCACACGGGACTTCAGCGGAGCCCACAATGAACACCGGTGACATTGCATGCGCCGCAGAGAAGGAGCCATTGGCACACAGACAAGAAAATGATACTTCAGGTTATTGCATTCAGTTTCAAAGACTACACGGTTGTAAACAGCAAACGGATGGTGATGTGTAAGACATACGGGACCAAAATTACAGATGGTGAAAGCAACAACGTCCAACTTTGACACTCGAGGTTGCACAAAGACCGGTAATTCAAGTTTAATTATCTGTGTAGTAATTTCACTCACCCACGCACACTTCACTCGTTCACTCTTCGAGCGTTATATTAGTCGAACAGTGTACGATGACTTGTTTGGGACTTGACACATAAGGGTAAGCACTTGGACTTTACTTTGGACTTGGTAATCCTTGACTTGGTGCTTGACTCGGGACTTCTCTGTCTTGACTTGGTACTCGTTAGGACTTGAGGTGAAAACTCCCAAGGTGAAAGTCTTCGGGTGGTGTTGTCGCAACTTTTATACTGTAAAACAGAAGCCCTTGCCATGGGCCAGCCACACATCTTCCCCTGAGGTAATCCTCAGACCAGCAGAAGTGTTGCTGGAGGAGTTACTCCTTTTGTTGTGTTTTCTCATGACGAGTCAAACAGATATTACGATCAGGACAGACATTTAAATAAGAATAATGAGTGGTCTGGGGCTATGTATATGACCTGCTGTCTCACATATGTAGTTTTGATGTTGTGATGGAGCCAGACTAGATGTAATTTCAATGTTGTCCTAATGTAACCTTTGCACGGCCTAGGCAGCTGTAGCCACATAGCACAGTCAAACATTTTTAGTATGTCTGATAAGAGGTTGTGGTATTTTATTATCTACAATTTCATAGAACATACTGAGTGAGTTTTTGTACAGCGTCTCAGTGAGTTTGTATCACTGGGCTCCTACTCTCAGAGCACAGTAATACAGAGCTGCATCCGTCAGAGTTACTGTTTCAGTAGTGAGTTTAGTAGTTGAACCAGTTGCAGTTGAGTCAAAGTGATGGTCAGAGGTATGGTCATACCCACTCCTTGATTTAGCCCCTCTATACAGTAAATACTGAGGTGCTGTGTTAGGATACTGTCTGTACCAATAAAGTCTAACATACTGACTGTCTGTGTGATATGAGCATTTCAGTGTCACAGAATCTCCTTCAGTATATTTAACTTGGTTTTTTTCTGGTTCAATTCGATCCTGAGCAAATATTCCTGCAAGGGAAAATCAACATGTATGCGGTCAACTGAAAGTTATGTAATAGTTTCCACAAAATCAGCTTGAATACGTTAAATTTCTCTCATCCTCCGAGAATCTTATTTTGTTTCATTCAGAAACAATATGTTCAATACCAAATTTGTCAATTTACCTGATGCTATGACGAGAATCAGTAGAAATGATTTCTCCATTTGTTATATGCTGATCAGATCAAGTCTTGGCTGATGCTACCAGCTCTGAAGTGTTGACCTCCCTGTGTGTGAGCTCCTCTACAGAGAGGCAACTCATGAGAAACTGTAACAGCCCTGATTCTCTCCCCACCCCCTCTGCTGGCTGTTTCACTCTCCATTTTCATTGAAGTCACTGCCCTTTTTCCATGATCAGTTAAATATTCAATTAGTGTTTGTTCCTGGTTCTGTTAATCTAGTCTTCCTTTCAGTTGGCATACAAATCCCTGGTTTAACCTAATTTCCCTTTTATGGAAATTATACTTATCTGATGTCTGTGATAATCCTGAGATGTACAAATTGAAGAGCACTTTTTTGAAGTCTGTTCGTAATCTTATATGCTTAGTTTACTCTGTATTCTGCCCCTGTTCTATTTCTTGCCAGTTCTTTTCCCTGGTTATTCCCTGTTTATTCCCTGTTCTGAGGTCATCTGTGAATGCATCCGCTCTCATCTCCAGTTTGTGACAGAAACCCTCTCAGGAAGTCCCTGAGCGTCATTAGCAACATTATAGCATCTGCATTACTGTTGCTAAAGAACACTAGTCAGATCAAAATCAATTTTAATGTTTTGTAAGACTTTTTTGGAAGACTGAACAAATGCGTATACATAAACAATTCTCAAAACTCAGAGTGTCTATGATTAAAGTCCTCTGGTGTGGAGAGGGCTCTACCAATTTAAAATAGTAACATGTTCTGAGTGATTGTCATCCTGTGTGAAATTCACAGTGAATCTAAGGACACAGTAGTACAGGGCAATGTCAGACACACATTGATGCTGACCTCTCTGAGGAACTGCTTGTTTTACTGCTGAGAATGGATCTCTAGTTTTGAATGTGCAGTTTAGTGTCACTATGTCATCCTCATATGCAGTTTGTTGTCTGGTTGGTTGATCAACACTATCCTGCGCTTTACATCCTGCAATCAAATACCTATTAAAACCTCAACAAAAAGAAATTATCTGACATCCAAAGACTCAAAAGTATTTTATTAAATATTAGTGAAAGGCGGATTAATGATATACCCACTAAACACGCAGTGAAAAGAATTTTTCTGGGTCAGAAGTCAGAACTGCTCAGTGATGTGAGTTTATTGTGAATAAGTCAGTGATATGTGGATGTTTCACTGGTTATCCCTGCCTCCTTCTGATTCTTTACTTCATTACATACTCTCACACTATGGGGAAGCAATAACAGTGACTCCACCCTGTGAACTGATGTGCTGGGTCCTAACTGGGCCCAGTTTAGCGACCATCAACTCCATTTACTTTATATTCTCATGATGAGTCAAGCAGCTGTTAAGATCAGGCCAGGCATTTAAATGACAGTATAAGCAGAGCTCTGGGGCTGTGTATATGACCTGATGTCACCCATATGTAGTTTTGATGATGTGATCGAGATTTAAGAAGTTGTACACCATTACTTTTGGGAAAGTTTTTACATTTTAATGACCCTGTCTTTATCTCCTATCATCAAACACCGCCTTCACCTCTGTTCTCTCTCCTCTCTCTTCATTCCCAGTATCACATGAATGGTCAACAATGTATTACATTATGGGTCTTTTGTAACTCCTCCTCATACGGACAGTAAATATAAGTAAATGACAATATTCTCTCTGGTCTTACAGAGAATTTACGGGAGGCAGTCTAAGCAGTTATTAGACATAACTAGACTTCAGACTTTGCCACAGCAATCTAACACTTTACAGGGCTGGTGAGGCCTGGTAGAGTGAGGACCCAAAAGCAGACCCAGAGGACAGCATGTTACTTAACAGATGTTTAATGAAATCCTTACTTTCCAAAAAAAAAAATCCAAAAGACAAAATCACAACGATGGTAACCGGTGGACAAAGACAAAAGCAGTAGTCAAAAACAGGCAGAGAAAATCAGGCACAGAGAGTAAAAACAGGCAGAGGTCAAAAACACAATACAGAGGCACCAGAACCAAGCTGAGGTAACAAAAACACAAGACAAGATCACAAATCCAGGAACAGGCTAGGTCAATGGTAACATGACCAAGGCAAACCAACACAGTAATCATGAAGATGGCAAGATAATCTGGCAAGCTAGTAGGGAAACAGACAGGGCTTAAATGCAGTGGCTGATGAGGTAAGTGGTTAGCAGGTGAGCGGGAACCAGGCATGAAACAGAGTAAAACATGGACCGGAGCAACCTGGAACAGACAGGCAAGACATGCATGACAGGACACAAGGAAGACATGGATTAGGACATGGAAGAGCAGGGCTGGAACGTGACAGTAAAGTATTTGGATGTTGCATATTTTCAGTTTCTTAAGCTCAAAATCGCCCTAATATGACCTTTTCACAGCCTAGGCAGCTGTAACCACATAGTGCAGTCAAGCATTTTTAATCTCCCTGATAGGACGTTGTGGGATTTCCTTGTCTTTGATTTCACAGAAAAACACTGAGTGAGTTTTTGTAAAGCGTCTCAGTGAGTTTGTATCACTGGGCTCCTATTCTCAGAGCACAGTAGTATAGAGCTGTATCTGTCAGAGTTACTGTTTGAATAGTGAGTGCAGTAGATGAATCAGTTGCAGT
Source organism: Chanos chanos (assembly GCF_902362185.1). Lineage (NCBI taxonomy): Eukaryota > Metazoa > Chordata > Actinopteri > Gonorynchiformes > Chanidae > Chanos > Chanos chanos. Next base: position 7,687,434 of record NC_044499.1, read on the forward strand.
TGATCCAAAGTGAGAGTCAGAAGTGTCATCAACACCTCTATATGATCTAGCCCCTCTATACAGTAAATACTGAGGTGCTGTGTTAGGATACTGTCTGTACCAGTAAAGTAGAACATTCTGACTGCCTGTGTGATATGAGCATTTCAGTGTCACAGAATCTCCTTCAGTAAATTTGGCTTGATTTCCTTCTGGTTCAATTCGATCCTGAGCAAATATCCCTGCAAGATAAAATCAACACATATGCTGTCACCTGAAAGTTAAGTAATAGTTTCCACAGAATCAGCTTAAATACGATTAATTTCTCATATCCCCCAAGTAATTTTGTATTAATCAGAAACAATATTTTATATTACTTTTGTATTAATCAGAAACAATATGTTCAATACCAAATTTGTCAATTTACCTGATGCTATGAAGAGAATCAGTAGAAATGATTTCTCCATTTGTTGTATGCTGATCATATCAAGTTTTGGCTGATGCTACCAGCTCTGAGGTGTTGGTCTCCCTGTGTGTGAGTTCCTCTACAGAGAGGCAACTCATGAGAAACTGTAACAGCCCTGATTCTCTCCCCACCCCCTCTGCTGGCTGTTTCAGTCCTGGCTGTAGTCACTGCCTTTTTTGCCTTGATCAGTTAAATATTAGATTAGTCGTTGTACCTGGTTCTGTTAGTCTAATCTGCCCTTAAATTGGTATAGAAATCCCTGGTTTAGCCTAATTTCCTTTGTAAGGAATTTGTCCTTATCTGATGTCTATAATAATCCTTAGATTATTACAGAAAAGTTGAAAGAAAACATGTGTGAAGTCTGAACGTAAACTTATATCCTTAGTTTACTCTATATCCTGTCCCTGTTCTGTTTCTTGCCAGTTCTTTTCCCTGGTTATTCCCTGTTTAAATAAGTTCTGAGGTCACCTGTGAATGCATCCGGTCTCACCTGTTTGTGACAGAAACCCTCTCAAGAAGTTCCTGAGCATCATTAGCAACATTATAGCATCTGCATTACTGTTGCTAAAGAACACTGGTCATATCAAAATCAATTTTAATGTTTTGTAAGACTTTTTTGGAAGACTGAACAAATGCGTATACATAAACAATTCTCAAAACTCAGAGTGTCTATGATTAAAGTCTTCTGGTGTGGAGAGGGTTCTACCAATTTAAAATAGTAAGATGTTCTGAGTGATTGTCATCCTGTGTGAAATTCACAGTGAATCTAAGGACACAGTAGTACAGGGCAATGTCAGACACATATTGATCCTGACCTCTCTGAGGAACTGCTTGTTTTACTACTGAAAATGGATCTCTAGTTTTGAATGTGCAGTTTAGTGTCACTATGTCATTCTCATATGCAGTTTGTTGTCTGGTTGATGATCAACACTATCCTGTGCTTTACATCCTGCAATCAAATACATATTAAAACATCAACAAACAGAAATTATCTGATATTCAAGACTCAAAATGTATTTTATTAAATATTAGTGAATGGTGAATTAATGATTTACCCACTAAACACACAGTGAAAAGAACTTTTCTGCGTCGGAAGTCAGAACTGCTCAGTGATGTGAACAAAAACAGATACAGAGTTTATTGTGAATGAGTCAGTGATATGTGGATGTCTCACTGGTTATCCCTGCCCCCCTCTGATTCTTTACTTCATCACATACTCTCATACCTTGGAGAAGCAATAACAGTGACTCCACTCTGTGAATTGATGCTGTGCTGGGTCCTAACTGGGCCCAGTTTAGCCACCATTAGCTCCATTTACTTCTCATGATGAGTCAAGCAGCTGTTAAGATCAGGACAGGCATTTAATTGACAGTATAAGCAGAGCTCTGGGCCCGTGTATATGACCTGATGTCACCCATATGTAGTTTTGATGATGTGGTCGAGATTTAAGAAGTTCTACAGCATTACATTTTGGGAAAGTTTTTACATTTTAAAGACTCTGTCTTTATCTCCTATCATCAAACACCACCTTCAACTCTGTTCTCTCTCCTCTCTCTTCACTCCCAGTATCACATGAGTGGTCAAACATGTATTACATTATTGGTCTTTTGTAACTCCTCCTCATATGGATAGTAAATATAAGTAAATGACCATATTCTCACAGTGAATTTGCAGGAGGCAGTTTAAGGAGTTATCTGTGAAGTATTTGGATGTTGCACATTTTCAGTTTCCAAAGCTCAAAATCACCCTCATATAACCTTTTCACAGCCTAGGCAGCTGTAACCACATAGCACTGTCAAGCATTTTTAATCTCTCTGGTAGGACGTTGTGGGATTTCCTTGTCTACAATTTCACAGAAAACACTGAGTGATTTTTTGTACAGCATCTCAGTGACTTTGTATCACTGGGCTCCTACTCTCAGAGCACAGTAGTATAGAGCTGTATCTGTCAGAGTTACTGTTTCAATAGTGAGTTCAGTAGATGAATCAGTTGCAGTCGATCCAAAGTGAGAGTCAGAGGTATGATCAGAACCTTTATATGATTTTGCACCTCTAAACAGTAAATACTGAGGTTCTGTGTTAGGATACTGTCTGTACCAGTAAAGATAAACATACTGACTGCCTGTTTGATATGAACATTTCAGTGTTACAGAATCTCCTACTGCAAATTCAACTTGGCTTTCTTCTGGTTCAATTTGATCCTGTGCAAATATTCCTGCAAAAGAAAAATCAATATGTTGGCTATCAAATGATGGTTGACAATTTTCACAAAATCACTTATGTTTAATTTGTAATATCCAAATAATGATCTGAAAATAATTTCATATTATTCAGAAATATTCATAAACACCAAATTTGATGTCATAATTTACCTGACACTATGAATAGGGTTAGTAGAAATGATTTCTCCATTTGTTATATGCTGATCAGATCAGATGTGTGTTAATGCTCAGAGTGTTCTGAGTTGTTGGTCTGTGTGTTACTGAGTTTCTCTGCAACGAATTCATGAGAAACCCACCCAGGAAGCTGGAGTGTTGTTAGACACAGTTTATCATCTGAATTCCTGTTGCCAAAGAACAGTGGTCAGATCAAATCAGGCGTAGTGTTTTGTGAAACTACAGGTTTTTTTTTGTTTGTTTGTTTTTCATTGTTTTTGTAAACTAAACAAAATAATTAAGGTTTTTAATACTCCTGAAAGCTCAGTGCCTAAAGCGTTATGGTGTGAAGGGGTTGTACATATTAAAATAGTTTATATAGTTTAAAAGAGCGATATTGTGTGTGATCATCATCCCTTATCATGTTCACAGTGAGTCTAAGGACACAGTACAGAGTGCTGTTAGACACACATACAGTATATCCCAAATGATCCAAAGAGCTGCTTTTGTTTCACTGCTGAGTGTATCAGAAGTCCTCCAGTCTCAATGACTTGCTCTGTCAACCTGAAATACCTCAAATGCAAGAGCAAGGGTTTTACCTGTCTGGAGCTGAGAGCAGACTTTACACGTGCCTTTGTAGTCTTAAACATTCATCTCAGGGGAAAAAAAAATACTTTATCCATGCTCAGAAAACATTTTATGAAACTGAACATAACTTGAAGACTTGACTTCAATCCTCTTAAACTCATGGTATGATTTGAAAGAAACAAGGCCTCCACAGGAGGGTGAGGTTAGTGTCGAGGTAGGTTCAGCGGTCTGAGTCTCAACGTGGAGCTGCTTTGAAAGCAGAAGCTCTGATCTTCTCTTTTGTCACTGTCTAAGTTACATTTGGAGATTCATTTTGGGAAAGTGCATGTGCTGTGTGTAAGAGGGGACATGTGATAGTCCAGGACCCTCCCTGGCCAGTGTGAGGGTGGTATAATTGCCAGTGAAGAAGTTTGTAGAGAAATACTGAAGACTAAATTGGGTCAAGAAGGGGACATCAAAAAATAGGAGCAGGAATTGCCACAAAAAGAGTGCTATATATATAAATATTTTTATGAAGACTTAACTACATATATAAATAAATATATATATGTACTTTTTTTTTGAAAGCTCATTTTACTTCAGCATAACATATTCTTACATAATCTTTAAAGTCTTATTTAAATTGACATTTGGACATTTGGAAACTCCTCTGTTCCGCACTACCTGGTATTCTACTTCAGCTGTCCAAAAGAGAGAGATAAGAAGGCACCTTCCCTCGAGGTGACCTTCAAACCAGCAGAGGAGTCAGTATTTACTCCTTTTGTTTTAATTTGTCATGAGTCAAACAGCTGTTAAGATCAGGACAGAGATTTACATGAGTGTAATGAGAGGTCTGGGGCTGTGTATATGACCTAGTGTCACCCGTATGTAGTTTTGATGGTGCAATGGAGCCAGTTAGATAAGTTTAATAACTTATTACATTTTAGTTTTTACACCTAACCTATCATGTAATAACCTTCCCCAAATGTATTAATTTCAAAACACATAGCTTATTACAATTGTCACAGTCATACTACAACTCTAACTCCTCATGATACAGACAGAGAAAATTGACTGAAAACAGAAAGCAATAATCTGAAAAAATTCCGTATTTACTGAATAATATCACTTTCTAAAGCTCAAAATACTAGCTCTAAATTCAACATTGCCATAACATAACCTTTTCACAACCTAGGCATGTGTAACCACAAAAGAAAAAAAAAAGCATTTTTATATTTTCTGATAAGAGGTTGTGGTATTTTATTATCTACTGTTTCATAGAAAATACTGAGTGAGTTTTTGTACAGCATCTCAGTGACTTTGTATCACTGGGCTCCTACTCTCAGAGCACAGTAGTATAGAGCTGTATCTGTCAGAGTTGCTGTTTTAATAGTGAGCTGAGTTGATGAATCAGTTGCAGTCGATTCAAAGTGAGGGTCAGAGGTGTCATCAACCCCACTCGATGATCTAGCCCCTCTATACAGTAGATACTGAGGAGTCCTGTTAGGATACTGTCTGAACCAGTGCAGTCCGACAGACTGACCACCTGTTTGATATGTGCATTTCAGTGTCACATAATCTCCTTCTTCGGTCAATTTAACTTGGTTTTCTTCTGGTTCAATTCGATCCTGAGCAAATATCCCTGCAAGAAAAAAAAATAGAAGGCTATTAAACAATTTTCACAAAATCAGCTTAAAAATGTTTAATTTGTAACAACCTAGTATGTCTTTGTTTCACATCCTTCAGAAACACTTTACCAAATAAGAAATTTGTCAATTTACCTGATGCTATGAAGAGAATCAGTAGAAATGATTTCTCCATTTGTCATTTGCTTATCAGATCTTAGTCGATGCTGACAGTCCTCAGCTGTTGGTCTCTCTGACTTTGAGCTCGTCAGTGAGTGAACTCATGAGAAACTGTAACAGCCCTGATTCTGTCCCCACCCCCTCTGCTGGCTGTTTCATTCTCCATTTTCATTATAGTCACTACCTATTTTGCGAGATCAGTTAATTATTCGATTACTCCTTGCTCTGGCTCTGTTAATGTGGCCTGTCTTCCAGTTTGCATAGTTATCCCTGATTTTTGCCTAATTCCCTTAGTTTAGAATTTTGTCCTCAGGCTACCCGATGTCTGTAATCGTCCTGAGGTGTGCAAGTTGAAGAAAAATTCTTTGAGATCTGTTCTGAATCTTGTATTCAAGCTGGATTAAATGTTTGGTCAAAATGTTATCACGTTATTTCTAACTCCTCCTCATATAGACGGAAGAAAATGACTGAATATTCTGTCTGGTCTTGCAGTGGATTTACAGGAGGCAGGCTCGGCAGTAATTCGTTATGACCAGGTCTCAGACTTTGCCAGAATATTCTGCGAAATATTTGCATAGTTTCCACATTTTCAGTTTCCAAAGCTCGAAATTGCCTTAATATAACATTTTCACAGCCAGGGCAGGTGTGACCACATAGCACAGACTAACATTTTTAATTCCGTGATAAGAGGTTGTGGTATTTTGTTGTCTACAGTTTCATTGAAAATACTGAGTGAGGTTTTTGTACAGCCCCTCTGTGACTTTGTATCACTGGGCTACCCAAAGAGCACAGTAGTAAACAGCTGTATCTGTCAGGGCTACCGTTTCAATAGTGAGTTCAGTAGATGAATCAGTTGCAGTCGAGTCAAAGTGATGGTCAGAGGTATGATCATTTCCACTCCTTGATTTAGCACCTCTATACAGCAAATGCTGAGGTGCTGTGTTAGGATACTGTCTGTACCAGTAAAGTCTAACATTCTGATTGTCTGTGTGATATGAGCATTTCAGAGTTACAGAATCTCCTTCAGTAAATTCAACTTGGTTTTCTTCTGGTTCAACTCGATCCTGAGCAAATATCCCTGCAAGAGTAAAAGGAAATTAAGATTATTTAGCAATTTTCACAAAAAACACTTAAATATGTTTAATTTCTAACCTTCAGAGTATTTTGTTGTATTATTCAGAAATACTATATTAAATATTGCATTTGTCAATGTACCTGATGCTATAAAGAGAATCAGTAGAAATGATTTCTCCATTTGTCATGTGCTGATCAGATCAAATCTCGGTTTATGCTAGCAGCTCTGAGGTGCTGGTCTCCCTGTGTGTGTTTCTCTGCAGTGAGTGAACTCATGAGAAACTGTAACAGCCCTGATTCTCTCCCTACCCCCTCTGCTGGCTGTTTCACTCTCAATTTTTATTGTAGTCACTGCCTTTTTTCCATCATCAGTTAAATATTCAATTAGTCGTTGTACCTGGTTGTGTTAATCTTGTCTGCCTTTCAGCTTGTGTGAATATCCCTGATTTTGTCTAATTTTCTTTGTGGGGAATTTGTCCTTGCCTGATATCATATAGTCCTGAGATGTGCAAGTTTAGTGCCATAGTAACTCTGCTTCAGTAATTCAGTCTTTTTTTCCCTCTGATTCAATTCGATCCTGAGCAAATATTCCTGCAAGAGAAAATGAACATGTGAACTGAAGGTTGGCAATGTTCACAAAATCACTTAGTGTTTAATTTGTACTATGCACAGAGTATCCCAAATGATTTCATATCATTCAGAATGACTATATTCAGAACCAAATTTATTGTCATAATTTAATAAATGCTATGAAGAGGGTCAGTAGAAATGATTTCTCCATTTTTCATTTGTGATCAGATTAGATGTGTGTTAATGTTCACAGTGCTCTAAGGTGTTGGCCTGTGTGTTACTGTGTTTCTCTGCAGTGGATCAGTTCAGGAGAGACCCACACAGGAAGCTTGAGTTTTGTCAGCGACATTGTATCATCCACATTGTTGTTTCAAAAGAACACTGGTCAGATCCGATCAGTTTTAATGTTTTGTGAAACTGTGGGGTCGTTTTTGTGAACAAAACTGATCAAAATAAATAAATGTACAATGGATAAATAATCATCAACGAAACGTGTCAAGTGCGAGAGCAAGGGCTTTACTTGTATGGGGCTGAGAGAAGTTTAGAAAAAAATACAAGCACCTACATCAGTTTTTAAAGCCAGAGAGAGGTTTACATTGTTATGTTAGAGATTCAGGAGTTTCCTGCCCCCGCCGCTGAGTGCAGACTGCTCAGAAACGGAATGGGTCTTTAAGCAGAAAATCCATGCTGAGGTCGTTCCCCCAGAGCAAACTGGTTTAGGTAATACTGCCCCCTTGTGTTAGATGTTCCATCCGCATACAGTCACACTACATCTTTAATCCAAACTTAACCTGAGTGGATTTGGATAAGGACATTTCAAATATTTCCAATATTTCTTTTGGAAATCCAACTTTCCTTTCATTTCCAAATGTACTGAAATGGAAATGGAAACATGTGATGTGAGGTCTATGAGAATATAAGTCTTTAATTCAGTTTAGTATCCTATATAAAGGACAGAGGACCTGATTCTAAACACTGATAACATCAGTGAGCTGTTACTAGCCTAGCCTTAACATGTTATTCCCCTACAAGTCATATTGCTCATCTTATGTCAGCTTTTTGTATGGTGTGCTTGGGTTTCCTGTCACTGTGGGCCGCAGAGCACAGTAATACAGTGCAGAGTCTGTCACTTCAGCAGAGGAGATCTCCAGGTTTACTTGGTTTTTAATGACTCTTGAAATCAGTCGAGGGTCCAGTGTTGATTTTTGTGGCTTATCGGAGCCATCCATAATAAATAGAAGGAGCTGAGGAGCTGATGCGGGATCTTGGCGATACCAGTATAAAGTGTTTCCAGTGGAAAAAGTTGTTGAGTAGTTACAGGACAAAGACACTGTGGATGCCACCACATCATTCAGCTCAGTCTCTGTTGGTGTGATGACATCTCCATGACTTAAACCTGCAAAAATTCAATGATTGTTTTTAAATCAAACAAACATTGAAGTGAACATTGCCATATTAACAATATCAATACTGATTATTCATTCAGTGCAGAGCCTGTTTTTAGAAAAAAGAAAATCTCCTCTTAAAGATATATCCGTCTTAAAATTTTGATAAGGAACACGAAGAAAATACTTACTTGAAAATGCTGTGAGCAAAGCAATTGTACACAGTAACATGGCAAAAGAGGTGAGCAGTAAGACAATGAACTCAGTTTGAACAAACTCAGCCTGTATGTTCAAAGTGATACCTTCAGCTCTGTGCATTCTAAAGCCCTCCTCTCTCTCTCTTTCACACACCACACACACGCACACATGCACACACGCACATGCACACATGTACACAGACACCACACACACACACACACACACAAACTCTGAATCTTGCAAGAACAGTTTTGTTTTCTAACACAGACAAATGTCACACGTACATAAAATATCATTATGTGTTTTCTATAGCGCTGTTTGGCATGGAAATGCAATGTTTATATCTCATATTAATTAAAAAACTCCATCTCATTCATTCTTGCATTTTTGATACTGAAATTATTCAGTAATAATGGAGCTTTTTAAAAGGAATGTTGTTTTTCAGCACAAAGTTTAGTAATGATCCATAATTTTGTAATACATTAACTGACATTAAGATGTAGCAGATGCAGAACAACCTGTGATAGGGGGAGAAGCTTTTCTCCAAATACACATCTCTACATTATTTCCCTAGTGTTTCTCCAAATACACATCTCTACATTATTGCTCTAGTGTTTCTCCAAATACACATCTCTACATTATTGCTCTAGTGTTTCTCCAAATACACATCTCTACATTATTGCTCTAGTGTTTCTCCAAATACACATCTCTACATTATTGCTCTAGTGTTTCTCCAAATACACATCTCTACATTATTGCTCTAGTGTTTCTCCAAATACACATCTCTACATTATTGCTCTAGTGTTTCTCCAAATACACATCTCTACATTATTGCTCTAGTGTTTCTCCAAATACACATCTCTGCATTATTTCTCAAGTGTTTCTCCAAGTACTCATGAGACTTTAGTCAGTTCCTCTGTGGGCCACCATGGAGAGTTATTGCAAAATAAATGAATAAATAAATAACTCCTCTCTACCACTTGCAAGTCTTCACTGTATTTATGGAATTGAAGTGAAATTAAATAGACGATACCACTAACTGGTGAACTCACCACAATGGACTTGCATTAAATTTTCAAAAGTATTTAAAAATGTGTATGAATTACATATAATCATATAACAATTGTTTTGATTTGAGTATTTAATGTATTTCAAAGGAGGACAAATAATTCAGTATTCAGTACACAAATGCGCTCAATAGGCTATCATGTTTTTGACTGAGTTATGAGCATCCTGTAGTCACTGTGGGCCTCAGAGCACAGTAATACACAGCAGAGTCAGACACTTCCAGCTTCTGGATTGTCAGAGGAACTGTTTTTGATGTAGAATTAAGTTTACAGTGAAATGTTTCCTTGAACTCTGTTCCATTATCTCCAACACTATGAGTATCCCTCCTAAGAATATATTTAGGGAAATCATTTGTTCGTTGAATGTACCAGAAGAGATATGCTGATAAACTCGTATCATATGAGCAGTTTAATGTTATTTGTCCTCCTTCAAATCCAGTCACTTGCCTCTCTGGCTGGTGAACTTGGTCTGCCCCTTTACAACCTGTTGAGACATAAGAACATTTTAAATACCCACTGTGAAGTCAGTCATGGTAGATAGATAGATAGATAGATAGATAGATAGATAGATAGCTAGATAGATAGATAGATAGATAGATAGATAGATAGATAGATAGATAGATAGATAGATAGACAGACAGACAGACAGATAGATAAATAAGTAGTAAGCATGATAAAACTTACCAACGTAAAGAGCAGAAAAAAGAAATAAATTCAGGCAGTATGTCATGATTTAGGCAACTTAATGAATAAAACAGAGAGTGAGAAACAGCTGAGTCAGTTACAGTTTGAATAAACTCAGTCTGTCACCTTCATTCTTATCTCCTCTATGAAGTAAGACTCCCCTGAGAGAGTGAGGAGGAGTTTGACTAGTTACTCTCAGTTTCCCCTGCCTCCCACCCTCTCACCTGATCCCACCTCTGACTGAAAACAATAACCAGTCAAGTAAATGGAATGGTATTTTAAACACAGTTTCAACAAAATAAGTTCTTTTCTCTTGGCAAGAATCAGTTTAGAATTTGACAAGTCCCTGAATGTGAGGACTGACAGTAGTAATCTGCTGAGACAGATCACAGCTCTCTTGGTTATGAAAATTGCAACAAATTTCATTAAACTGTATTCTTTTTCCCATCACTTCAGTTTAATTCAATTTGAAATACTGGTCTTAATTCCCACTTCAATTCATATTCTAAGAACTGAACTGAATTACAATCAGTTCCTCAGATCAACTCAGAATTAACCCCAAGTTTATATAGGTTGCATGAAACAACACAGCAAGAGCGATCAGGGCGAAGTATCTAAGATGCGCTTTTAGTGGCCTGTCTTCAGAACACTGTAATTTCACCACGGCAGACCCATGTCAGTAATATCCGCTGTCACGTAATTACATAGCCTGGTGCAAGTGCAATGCGATTCTCTTAGCGGCGCAGTTGTCTTTTCCTAACTCTTTATGAACTATCTTTCACATCTTTTTGACCTCATTATGTTTTCCAGGTCCAGAAAACGTGTTTAGGAAAAGATATAAGATGTCATTTTTATGACTATTCGACTGCAGCCAGGGTTTTTTCCCTCTGTTTATAGCTCTCCCTCCCATTTCCTCTAACAATTAAATTCAGAGATCCTTTTGGCACACGATGTAAGTTTGATTAATGCTGCCATCTAGTGGTGCATCTAAGTACTGCCTTTTCACACTTCTTAAGGAGGCAAGGCACACGTTGAAAATGTATACTGCATATAATGGACTCGAAAGTTTGCATATTTATCATTTTTAGACTAAATAACTTTAGATGATGGTAAGCTGTCACTGTTATGTGTATATGTGATCGCGACAAGAAACTGGGTTTATGAATGTTTAGAGGATTAAGCAAACACTACCCTCAGTGGAAGTGTACTAAAGAAATCAAAGGAAGGTGAGAAAGAGGCTGGCATGGGTTGGAGTACCTGGTGTGGAGGGTCAGACCTGCTCTTAACATCCTACTCCAAAGACTAGCCAAAGCCTTTTCTCCTTATTTTGTATGGTTTTGTTTTATTGGATATCCCTCCAGAAAAATGAATCACAATGCTGAAACTCCACAAAGAGAACAATTGGAAATCTACATGGTATGTCATTCGGTGGTGTCAACTCAACCATGAGTTTGTCAGAAGCAAGTACTGTACATAAATACTCAACAATGTGAAGTTTGCTCCACAATTATTTTGCAGCCCATATATTTTGTCAACAAGTAAATCATTTTTAATCATGTCATAAAAATGTAGTGATTGCCAGAAGGGACTGAAAGACTCCTTAAGTAAGCTACATATTATTCTGTGAGACTGTTCCCTCTCTGATGTCAGGTTTTCGTATGGTGTACTTGGGTTTCCTGTCACTGTGGGCGCCAGGGCACAGTAATACAGTGCAGAGTCTGTCAGTTTAACAGAGGAGATCTCCAGCGTCACTTGGTTTTTATCTTGATTGACTTTTGAAGTTAGTCGAGGGTCCAGGTCAGAACTTTGGTTCTTTGTAGAGCTCTTTACAATAAGCAGCAGAAATTGGGGAGCTGATTTGAGATACTGTCGATACCAATGTATATTGTCATTGGTTATTGTTGAGTAGTTACAGGACAAAGACACTGTGGATCCCTCCACATCAGACACCTCAGTGTGAGTTGATGTGATGCTTTGTCCATGAATGAACCCTGAGAAAAAAAAAGAAAAAAAAAAAAGAAAGAATTACTGTTTAAAGCAATGTCAAGGTACATTGACCTAACACTTACACATATATACTGAACTCAGTGTAGTAAAAAATTATGTATACACAAACATGTTTGAAAACAACCCTATATTATGACAATTGACAAAATTAAGTGACACACTACAGAAGCCATAGGGTGACATGAATATGACTTTTCAGACGGTTCAGAGAAAACTACTTACTTGAAAAGACTGTGAGGAGAAGAGCTGTAAGGAACAGCATTGCTGAAGAGATGAGCAAACTGACACTGATCACAGCTTGAGTTATTCTGGAGTCATGGTGTTTCTTTAACTCCTCCCCTTTCTCCCAAAACACAGCAAAGATACTCAAATGCTGACGTTTCCATTTCTACTCAATTACATTAATTCTGTAGTAAACCGTGTAATTTAAAAAATAAATTATTGCGAAACATGTTTCCAGTACTTTAACACTTAGCATTTTAATCAGACTTTTGTAGTGATTAGTTTCCAAAAGAAATATGAAAAATGCTATGAATGCACACCTCCTGGAGATTTAAAAAAATATAACTGATATCAGCTAAATGAGCATTTTAATTTGACTTTTGCTGGGGTCACTGTACAAAAGAAATATGAAAAATGTTATGAATGCTCTCCTGTTGGACATTTTAAAAATATGACTGGCCAGAGTGATATCAGCAAAAGGAATGTTTAATGCAAAAACCCTCATTTAAAAATGGCTGTAGCAGCAGTTGGGACCATAGGAACAATTGGGATTCAGTATAATGAATGTTTTATTATTATTATTATTATTATTATTATTATTATTATTATTATTAATAATAATAATAATAATAATAATAATAATAATAAGTAGTCGTAGTAGTAGTAGTAGTAGTAGTAGTAGTATTTAAATAGGGACTTTATCTGATTTTTGTCAGTGGTGCTAGGTTTACAAACTTCAGACACCTCCCTTTTTACCTTAATTACCCCAGAATCTAAAACAATAAAGCACAACTTGTTTGGACTCTCTGTGTCACTATGATATCCTGAAAAATCCAATTATCTACGATTTTTACTCACTATTAACTGTAAGTTTTTCTTCAGATTTTGAATCAAACTGAAACTTCTTTTAGCATTTTTTCCATGATAAGTATTGAGGAACACTAATAAGACACCGTCTGGACCAGAAACTAAAAATTCACCTAAAACTAGATTCATTTGAAGATTTTAATCTTACCTTCAGAATGTAATATTTTGAATATTCAAAATGTAAGTGTCCTAGTATAACCTTACCATCCCCTTAACAGATGTGTAACCACCAATGAGACTCATCAAAGTGTTTTTGAAATTAACCACGTTGGATTTATCAGATTGTGGTTGTGGTATTTTGCTTTCTAAAGGTTCAAAGAAAATTCTGCAGGTGAGTTTTTGTACGACTGTTCTCATACTTTGTATCACTGGGCTGGTCTAAGAGCACAGTAGTAAAGAGCTGTATCTGCCAGAGTTACAGCTTTAACTTTGAGTTCACAACCTTTAGATAATTCTTTAGACTCAAAATTAGAGTCAGAGTTATCCCCATGTATCAAATATTCAGGTGATCTGTTAGGATACTGTCTGTACCAGTAACACCAAACACTGCCACTGGTCTCATATGTCAATGTTACAGCTTCATGTTCTTCCCTGATCATGTTGGTGTCCACTGTTGGCCAAATTCTATCTGCAGATACAACTGTAATGAAAAGGAAGAGATATGTGAGAACATCTGAAATGGTGTAATCTAACTGTGAAACCAAACATTTTAAATGTTATCGATGAGCAATTTTGAAATATTTAGTCAAATATGATGCATGGAGTTCGCAGATTGAGGTCATTCTCACAATTTACCTGATGTTGTAATGAGTATCAGCAGTAGTGATGTCTCCATGTGCAACATACCAGTCAGAATAGATCTGTCGTTTTTGTGCTCTGTGGTCTGTGGTGTTTCCTCTGTCTGTTATTATGTGTGTGTATGTCTGCATGTGTGAGTCTTTTTTGTTCACTTCATAAACTCATGACAATCCAAATCAGGAAGTTCCTACTCTCTGCTTGTCACACCCCAGGTTCTTCCTGGAACACACAAAGCAGCAGCCCTGGTCAAACTAATATTATTTGGATGTGGATACATCCTTCAGAAGATCCTGCATCTCAGAGTTGACAGGTAGGACCTCAGAGATTCAGAAGAACAGCAACAGACCCAAGGAAGAGTTATAATGAATAAATAATCACAATAACAATGATAATAATGATCAAACTCACAATCAAAGTCATGATCACAATTGCAATAGTGATAACAATAGCAATAGTGATGTCCTGCCAATCAGGCTTCTGTAGTTATGATGAATGAATAACAATAACAATAACAAAAACAATTATCATTTCCTGCCAAACAGGCTTCTGTAACATCTTTTATGAGGTTAAAGTTGCTCTACATTGTTGACCTTAAGAAAGAAACTAAGACAGTAGCAGTATGAAGTTCCCTGTTTTTGGATCATTGTTGAATGTAATGTAGTCACTGTGGGCCTCAGAGCACAGTAGTACACAGCAGAATCAGACACATGCAGCTTCTGGATTGTCAGAGAAAGTGATGATGAAGAAATGTTCACATCAGAACTGAGTCTGTCTTGAAATTCATCATCATTACTGCATGATCCAGATGTGAGTTTGCTGAGCAGGTACTTTGGAAATCCATTTGCTGTATGCTGGTACCAAAAGAGATATGGATATCCATCACTGCTCTTATATTTATAGTTCAGTGTAACAGTTTCCCAGGCTGTGTTCATTTTAAAGTCTGTAAAAAGACACCAGGGTAATGATGCCACCTAGTGGCGTGCTTATGGCAATGTTCTTCCATTGTGTGGAAGAAACAGTTTCAGTCATGGTTGATATCAGTCCTGCATTCTCGTACTTTTTAAAGTGGTTAGGCACCCATAAAACCTAAAAGAAATATCTTGTTTGATAAACTTAATTGAAAATGTGTGCTGCATATATTAGACTTTTCGGTTCACATATTCATCAATATCTACACCAAATAACTTTTGATTATGGTAAATGTCACTGTAATATGCATATGTGACTGTTATGAGAAACTGGGTTTATGAATGTTTACAGAATTAACCAGATACTATCCCTAAAAGAAGTGTAAGTCAGACTGAATGAGATCAGAGGAAAGTGAGAAAGAGCCTGACATGGACTGTAGTAACTGGTGTGCAGAGCAAGAGGGATGACAAACGATCATCTGCTATGGTCTTGGTCCAACGACTTACCCAAGTCATTTCTTAATATTACTTTGTTCAGTTTTTTTTCATGGACACCGCCCAAAAAATAAGAATACGTTGACCGAAACGAACCACAATGCTGACTGAAGCAGCCGTGTTTGACCACAGGGATACTCTCTACTTTACCCTCTCCAATACGTGAGTTTGGCGTTAACTTTGAAAACCAAGCTCCACCCACAATGTATGCCAAAAAGGAAAGTGTTACGAAAGATAGTATGCCTAACGGAACACTCTAACATAACACGGATGTATAAAAACATCTGAGAACAATACAAACCATTCTAAGCTTTGTTTCAAATATGAGGAAAAGAGTGACTAGACCAGAAGAGTTATTGACATGATCAGTCCTTTGGTAACTCAAGTGATGCTTGTTCAATGCATGTCATTCAATGGTGTCAACTCAACCATGAGTTTCTCAGGAAAAGTTACCTAATGTAAATACTCAATATTCTGAAATGCGCTTTGCAATTACTTTGCATCCAACATATTTTGTCAACATACAAATAATTTTTACTCATCTTGTGAAAAACACAGTAATTGCCAAAAGGGACTGAAAGATTCTTTAGGTTATACATTCCTCTGTGAGATTGTTTGTTCTCTGATGGCAGCTTTTTGTAGGGTGTACTTGGGTTTCCTGTCACTGTGGGCGCCAGAGCACAGTAATACAGTGCAGAGTCTGTCAGTTTAGCAGAAGAGATCTCCAGCGTCAGTTGGTTTTTATCTTCATCGACTGTTGAAGTCAGTCTTTTGTCCAAGTCAGAACTCTTGGTCTCTTTAGAACTCTTCAAAATAGCCAGCAGGAACTGAGGAGCTGATCTGAGATACTGGCGATACCAGTGTAAATAGTCACTGGTTGTTGTGGAGTAGTTACAGGACAAAGGCACTGTGGATCCCTCCACATCAACCACCTCAGTGTGAGTTGGTGTGATGCTTCTTCCATGACTGAAACCTGAAAAAGTGAAAGAATTACTGTTTAAATCAATGTCATCATACATACTAACTTTACTCTCACACATACACCGGTCTCAGTGTAGTAAAAAAATTATGCATAGACAAACATATCATTCCTGTTTAAAAACAATCTTACGTTGTGCAAATTAATACAAAATTAAGTGACACACTACAGAACCCATAGGGTGACATGAACATGAATTTACACACAGTTCAGAGAAAACTACTTACTTGAAAAGACTGTGAGGAGAAGAGCTTTAAGGAACAGCATTGCTGAAGAGATGAGCAAACTGACACTGATCACAGCTTGAGTTATTCTGGAGTCATGGTGTTTCTTTAACTCCTCCCCTTTCTCCCAAAACAGAGCAAAGGTGCTCAAAAACTAATGTTTCCCTTTCTGCTCTATTACATTCATTTTGTAGTAAAATGTGTAACTTAAAAAATAAATCATTACGAAACATGTTTCCAGTGCTTTAACATTTAGCATTTTAATCAGACTTTTGTAGTGATTAGTTTCCAAAAGAAATATGAAAAATACTATGAATGCACACCTCCTGGAGATTTAAAATAATATAACTGATATCAGCTAAATGAACATCAATGCAAAACATCTCATTTTAAAAAAGACTACAAAACCATAGTGACAATCAACATTCTGCATCAGTAATTTACTTTTCTTATAGGGACTGTTTCTGATTTCTCTCAGTGGGATGTTTTTATGTACCTCAGACACCTGTCTGTCTACCTTCATTTCCTCAGAGCCTAAAATAATAAAGCAGTACTTGTTTAGAGTCTTTCTTTCACTGTGGTAATCTAAAAAAATCAAATTATTTGTGATTTTGACTTTCATCAAATGTAATTTTTTTGCCAGTTGTTGAATGAAACTGAGGTTCAAAGTTATGCTTATAACTTCTTTTAGTATATTGTCATGATAAACACTTAGGAACTCTATTAGAACAGTGTCCAGACTAGAGAAGGACAATTCTCCAAGCAGTGGAATGATATGAACAGTTTCACGTTACAGATTCTTCCTCTTTCTTCATGACACTGGCATCTCCATCATTTGGTCCAATTCTATCCTCTGCAGATGTACTTGTATAGAAAGAAGCAAAAAATATGAACATACTTGAGATGTTGAGATGCTACTATGGGATATTCTGAACCTTATATTTTTACAATTTACATGTTTTATATGTTTTTTGAATATCCTGTTGTCACTCTGGGATACACAGTAGTACATCCTGGATTGTCACAGGAACTGTTTGACTGTCAATGCTGGGATGAGCATTAAATCTCTCCTTGAATCCTTCATTATTGTCCTCACTGACCCCATCCCTTCTTAGTACTTATTTAAGGGATTTAAGAGGCTGTTGCATGTACCGGTACAGATATGAGCTCAATGTACTGATACTATATTCAGTTTAGATTCACTAGTTCCCCCTCAGCACTTCTAATTTGATAACTGCTACACTGTAATTGTGATGATCTGTATAATCAGTAATAATGATTTGTTTGTAATATAATGTAATTCTATACGTAAAGCTGGGCAGAACGTGAAATGGATTGATTATAAATTCAACTGAACATAAATGCATCTTAATTTAAAAAATTCTGATTTTGTGTAATGAAATAACACCAGTCAGTTTGGCTTTAGGAATCTTGCTTATTTAAAATCCATTTGGCTTTAGGAATCTTGCTTATTTAAAATCCATTTAAAGTGTGTTGCAGTTACAGTATTCATAAAAAAATCTGTACAGAACAAATTCTGTTAATCCCTTGAGCTTTTAGATGTCTCAATGCAAAAGGCAGGCATGCATTTTTTTACAATATTGGTGTCCCAATATGACCTCATTATGGCTTTAGCAGGTGTAGCCACAAACAAGAGTCATCAAAATTCTCATATCGGATTTATCAGACTATGGTTGTGGTATTTTACTTTCTAAAGCTTCAAAGAAAATTCTGCAGGTGAGTTTTTGTACGACTGCTCCCATACTTTGTATCACTAGGATGGTCTAAGAGCACAGTAGTAAAGAGCTGTATCTGTCAGAGTTACAACTTTAACTTTGAGTTCACAAGATGTAGATGATTTTTTAGACTGAAATTGAGAGTCAGATCTAGACCCATATATCAAGTATTCAGGTGATCTGTTAGGATACTGTCTGTACCAGTAACAGTAAACACCACCACTGGCCTCATATGAGCATGTCAGTGTTACAGCTTCATTTTCTCCCCTGATCATGTTGGTGTCCACTGTTGGCCAAATTCTATCAGCAGACACAACTGTAATGAAAAGGAAGAGGTATATGAGAACATCTGAAAATGTGTTAATGCTAGTTAGGAAATTAAACATTTTAAATGTTCCTGATGAGCCATTTTGAAATATCTATGACCACATTTATGGTCAAAAATGATGCATGGAGTTAGCAGGTTGAAGTCATTCTCACAATTTACCTGATGTTGTAATGAGTATCATTAGTAGTAATGTCTCCATGTGGGACATGCTAATCAGAATAGATCTTTCTTTTTTGTCCTCAGTGGTCTGTGATGTTGTTCTGTGTGTGTGTGTGTGTGTGTGTGTGTGTGTGTGTTTGTGTCTGCCTGTTTGAGTCTTTTTTGTTCACTTAATAAATTCATGACAAACCCAATAAGGAAGTTCCTGTTCTGTGGTCATCACACCTCAGGTTCTTCCTGGTACACACAAAGTAGCAGCCCTGGTCAAACTAATGCTATTTGCATATGAATACATCCTTAAGAAGATCCTGGATCACCCTTTGGACCAGTAGGAACCGAAGATTCTGAAGAACAGCAACTGACCTAAGGAAAAGTAATGATGAACGAATAACAACACCAATAACCACAACAACAACAACAAAAAAAAACAGTAATGATTTTCCACCAAACAGGGTTTTCTAAAATCTTTTATATGTCTAAAATTGCATAACATTGTTAACTTTAAAAGAGAAACTGAGTAAACAGTAGCACTATGAAGTTGTTTTTGGATCATTGTTGAATGTAATGTAGTCTACACAGCAGAATCAGACACATGCAGCTTCTGGATTGTCAGAGAATGTGATGGTGAAGAAACGTCCACATCAGCACTGAATCTGCCTTTTTCAGATGTGAGTTTGCTGAGCATGTACTTTGGAAATCCGTTTGCTTTATGCTGGTACCAAAAGAGATATGGATACCCGTCACTGCTCTTATATTTACAGCTTCATCTTCAAAGGTAGTTTGAACCGGTGTTGATTATTCAATACTGTCCTCTGCATTGTTCTCTGTAACGCAAAAGGATGGTGATAAAAAAGCCAATGATGATAAATCTTAATCCAAGTTTTCAAAATAAAAAATGTAGCAAATAAAATATCCAAAAAACAGACAGTCAAAAAAAAGGAAACTCCTCATCCAATGTGACATAGTTCACCTCTTAAATAAGTTAAAACAAACAAGCAAAAAAAGAAAATCTCTCAGTGAACACAACTATTATACAGAGTAAAGCTAATCTCCTCTTAATGTCAGTTTAGACCTGTCAAAGCTGTTGTCTTTGTTCAGTGTTAATACTGAATGAAAGACAGAATTCACAGGCTGCGTTTATTTGAGAGTCTGTAAAAAGACACCGGGGTAATGTTGCCACCTAGTGGCTGACATATGGCACTGTTCTTCTATTTTGTGGAAGAAACAGATGCAATCATGGTCGATGTCAGTCCTGCATTTTCACACTTTCTAAACTGGTAAGGCACCAATCAAAGCTAAAAGAATGATTCTGTTTGATGAAGCTGACTGAAAATGCATGCTGCATATATAAGGATGATCGATTCACATATTCATCATTTCTACACCAAATGACTTTAGATGATGGTAAAATGTCACTGTGATATGCATATGTGACTATTACAAGAAACTGAGTTCATGAATGTTTAGAGGATTAACCAAATACTATCCCCATAAGAAGTTTACTTAAGACTGAATGAGATCAGAGGAAAATGAGAAAGAGGCTGGCATGACTCAACCATGACTTAGCCAGGAGCACTTATTGTACAGACATATTCAACATTCTGAAATCCGCTTTGCAATTACTTTGCATCCAATATATTTTGTCAACATGCAAATAATTTTTACTCATGTTGTAAAAAACACAGTGATTGCCAAAAGGGACTGAATGACTCTTTAGGTTATACATTCCTCTGTGAGACTGTTTGTACTCTGATGTCAAGTTTTTGTATGGTGTAGTTGGGTTTCCTGTCACTGTGGGCTCCAGAGCACAGTAATACAGTGCAGAGTCTGTCAGTTTAGCAGAAGAGATCTCCAGCGTCACTTGGTTTTTATCTTGATTGACTTTTGAAGTTAGTCGAGGGTCCAGCTCAGAACTCTTGTTCTTTGTAGAGCTCTTCACAATAGCCAGCAGGAATTGGGGAGCTGATCTGGGATACTGGTGATACCAGTGAAAATATTCATTGCTTGTTATGGAATAGTCACAGGACAAAGACACTGTGGATCCCTCCACATTAAACAGCTCGAGTTGATTTAATGCTTTGTCCATGACTGAAACCTGAAAAAGTGAAAGAATCGCTCTATTAAACAATGTCGACATACATATTGATATAAATCTCACAAATATACTGAACTCAGTGTAGTAAAAAATGATGTATATACAAACACATCATTCCTGTAAAAAGAAAAAAAATCTATGATGTGCAAATTCATATAAAATTAAGTGAAACACTAGAGAAGCCATAGGGTGATATGATCATGAATTAACAGACAGTTTAGAGAAAACTACTTACTTGAAAAGACCGTGAGGAGAAGAGCTGTAAGGAACAGCATTGCTGAAGAGATGAGCAAACTGACACTGATCACAGCTTGAGTTATTCTGGAGTCATGGTGTTTCTTTAACTCCTCCCCTTTCTCCCAAAACACAGCAAAAGTGCTCAAATGATGTCATCTCTATTTCTACTCAATTATATTCAAACTGTAGCACACTGTGTATTTTAGTAAGTGAATAGTTATGAAATTTTGCTCCCAGCACATTAGCACTTAACATTTAACCTGGCTTTTTTAGGTGTCAGTGTCCAAAAGAAATATGAAAAATGTTGGAGAATTTAAAAATATAACTGCACAGAGTGATATCAGCAAAAGGAACATCCATACAAAAACTCTCATTTAAACAATGCTGTACAATCACAACAACAATTAGGATTTTATATCACTACCATGTGTTTATTTGTTTGTTTGTTTGTTTGCTTATTTGTTTATTTTTTTAAATAGGGACTGTTTCTGATTTCTCTCAGTGAGATGTTCTTTATCCACTTTTGATATCTCTCTGTATACCTTTATTTCCTCACAGTCTAAAATAATAAAGCAGAACCATTATGCAATCTTTCTGTCACTTTGATAATTTGAAAAATCTAATTATTTCTGATTTTGACTTCTCCTTCAATGTAAATTTTTGCCCTGGTGTTGAATCAAACCGAAGATCAGTGCTATGCTTCTTGAGCATATTTTCATGATAAATACTGAGGAGGTCCATTAGGATACTGTCTGTACCAGTAAAGGTAAATGCCGCCACCACTGGATTCATAAGACCATTTTAATGTTATTGATTCTTCCTCTTTCCACATGACACTGATGTCTCCTTCACTTGGTCCAATTCTATCCTGTGCAGTTATACCTGTACACAAAATTCAGGCGTATAAACATATGAACACGGTTAAGGTTTTTCATAAAATGAGATATTCTGAACCTTATATTCTCATAGATTGTACTTTTTTTTTAATGAGTTTTGAATAACCTGCTGTCACTGTGGGTCTCGGAGCACAGTAGTAAACAGCAGAATCAAACTCATGCAGCTTCGGGATTGTCAGAGAAAGTGATGATGATGAAACATGTACTTTGGAAATCCATTTGCTTTGTGCTGGTGCCAGAAGAGATATGGATACCCATCACTGCTCTTATATTTACAGTCCAGTGTAACAGTTTCATCTTCAAAGGCAGTTTGAACTGGTGTTGGCTATTCAATACTGTCCTCTGCCTTGTTCTCTGTAATAAAAAATCATAGTGATAAAAAAGCTAGTAATGACAAATATCAATTTAATTTAAAAATTAGAAATAAAAATATTATAAATCAAAAACGTGATAAATTGCATACCCAAAAAACAGATAGTCAAAAAAAGAAAACTCAGCCAGTGTGACATAGTTCGCCTCCTGAATGATTTGAAAGAAACAAGCAAAAAAAGAGAATCTCTCAGTGAACACTCAGTGAACTATTATACAGAGTAAAGCTAATGTCCTGTTAATGTCAGTGTAGACCTGTCAAAGCTGTTGTGTTTCTTCAGTGTAAGTACTGAATGAAAGACAGAATTCATAGGCTGTGTTCATTTTAAGGTCTCTAAATAGACACTGGGGTAATGTTGCCACCTAGTGGTGGACTTCTGGCACTGTTCTTCTGTTGTGTGGAAGAAACAGATGCAGTCATGGTTGATGTCAGTGCTGCATTCTCACTCTTTTTAAAGTGGTAAGGCACCCATCAAACCTAAAAGAAATATCTTATTTGTTTGATTCATTTAATTGAAAATGTGTGCTGCATACATTAGACTTTTTGGTTCATCATTTCTACACCAAATAACTTTAGATTATGGTAAGATGTCACTGTAATATGCATATGTGACTGTTACGAGAAACTGGGTTGATGAATGTTTCGAGGATTAACCAAATAATATCCCCATAAGAATTGTAAATCAGACTGAATGAAATCAGAGGAAAGTGAGAAAGAGGTTGACATGGACTGTAGTAACTGGTGTGCAGAGTAAGAGGGATGACAAACGATCATCTCCTATGGTCTTGGTCCAACGACTTACCCAAGCCATTTCTTAATATTACTTTGTTTTGTTTTGTTTCATGGACACCGCCCAAAAAATAAGAATACGTTGACCGAAACGAACCACAATGCTGACTGAAGCAGCCATGTTTGAACAAAGAAGTACCTTCTCCTTTAGCCTCTCCCATAGGTGAGTTTGGCGTTAACTTTGAAAACCACCCCTAATGCAAGCCAAAAAGGAAAGTGTTGCAAAAGAACGCTCTAACAGAACACAGATGCATACAAACAAAAAAAAAAATACGAACCATTCAAAACTTTGTTTCAAATATGAGGAAAAGAGTGACCAGACCAGAAAAGTTATTGACATGATCAGTCCTTTGGTAACTCAGGTGATGCTTATTCAATACATGTCATTCAGTGGTGTCAACTCAACCATGAGTTTCTCAGGAAAAGCTACCCAATGTAAATACTCAGTATTCTGAAGACTGCTTTGCAATCACTTTGCATCCAACATGTTTTGTTGACATGCAAATAATTTTTGCTCAGTGATTGCCAAAAGGGACTGAAAGATTCTTTAGGCTATACATTCCTCTGTGAGATTGATTGTTCTCTGATGTCAGGTTTTTGTATGGTGTACTTGGGTTTCCTGTCACTGTGGGCGCCAGGGCACAGTAATACAGTGCAGAGTCTGTCAGTTTAGCAGAGGAGATCTCCAGCAACACTTGGTTATTATCTTGATTGACTTTTGAGGTCAGTCTTTTGTCCAAGTCAGAACTCTTGTTCTCTTTAGAATTCTTGAAAATAGCCAGCAGGAATTGGGGAGCTGATCTGGGATACTGGCGATACCAGTGTAAATAGTCATTGCGTGTTGTGGAGTAGTCACAGGACAAAGACACTGTGGATCCCTCCACTCTGAAATCCTCAGTTTGAGTTGGTTTAATGCTTTGTCCATGAATGAAACCTGAAAAAATTAAAGAATTACTGTTTTAAACAGTCCATATTGATATAACTCTAACACATATACTGAACATAGTGTTGTAAAAAGTGATGTTTACTCAAACATATCATTCCTGTTTAAAAGCAATCCTATGCTGTGCAAATTAATATGAAATTAAGTGAAACACTACAGAACCCATAGGGTGACGTGAACATGAATTTACACACAGCTCAGAGAAAACTACTTACTTGAAAAGACTGTGAGGAGAAGAGCTGTAAAGAGCAGCATTGCTGAGGAGATGAGCAAACTGACACTGATCACAGCTTGAGTTATTCTGGAGTCATGGTATTTCTTTAACTCCTCCCCTTTCTCCCAAAACACAGCAAAGATGCTCAAATTTTGACGTTTCCTTTTCTACTGTATTACATTTAATATGTAGCAAACTCTGTAATTTAATAAGTAACAGTGAAAATTGCTCTCAGTGTTTTAGCACTAAAAAATATTTTAAACTGACTTTTTTCAGGGTCACTTTCCAAAAAAAACTATGAAAAATGCTATGAATGCACTCCCATTGGAGACTTTGAAAATATGACTGCACAGAGTGATATCAGCAAAAGGAACATCCATACAAAAACTCTCATTTAAACAATCCTGTACAATCATGACAACAATTGGGATTCTGTATCACGAGATTTTACTTATTTATTTATTCATTTATTTATTTGGTTTTTGTTTCCTTCCTTGTTTGTTTTTTTAAATAGGGACTGTTTCCAATTTCTCTCAGTGCAATGTTCTTTATCCACCTCTGATATCTCTCTGTATACCTTTATTTCCTCACAGTCTAAAATAATAAGACAGAACCTTTGTGCAGTCTTTCTGTCACTTTGATAATTTGAAAAATCTAATTATTTCTGATTTTGACTTCTCATTCAATGTAAATTTTTGCCCAGGGGCTGAATCAAACTGAAGATCAGAGCTGTGCTTCTAAGTTCTTTGAGCATATTTTCATGATAAACACCGAGGAGCTCTATTGAGACACTGGCCAAACTAGTAAAGGTAAATGCTACTACCACTTGTGTCAGTACATCTGCCAGGATTGGGGAATCTGGCCGCCCTGCTGGCCATCCTGTGTATTGTCGAGTTGTGCTTTTGTTTGTTTTGGTTTTGCCATGTGCTTCTGTTTGTCCCTGTGTACTCCTGTCCCCGCCCCCCACCTGATCCCTATTATTACCTCGTTTGTCTCCTCCAATAGTCTGTCTCTGCTGTTTATTGTTCTGTGTATTTAAGTCCTGTGTTTGTACCTGTTCTTTGTCAGATTGTGACCTTTTGTTCTCTCTGCCAGTCTGTGTGTTTTGCCTCCCGTGATCTGTTATTTTTGACCGTGTTTACCTGGATCTGTTTTTGCTTTACGTTTTGGATTTGGTTGCCCTGTGGATCCCTGGCTCTGACCTTGTTTGTATCCTGTTTTTGACCAATCTTTTGCCTCACGATTTGGATTTGTTTGCCCTCTGAATTTCTGGATTTGACCTTGGACTGGACACTGTTTTTGAGATTTGGATTCTGATTTTTGTTCTAAATAAATCTTATTTTACTCAGTGGGTCTGCGATTGGGTCTTGGTCTGTCAAATCCTCACAACTTGATTCATAAGACCATTTTAATGTTACTGATTCTTCCTCTTTCCACATGACATTGGTGTCTCCATCACTTGGTCCAATTCTGTGCACCTCTGTGCAGTTATACGCATACACAAAATTCAAGCACAAAAATATATGAACATATTTCAGGTTTTTCATGAAATGAGATATTCTGAACCTTATGTTCGCTTTGATTTTACTTTTTTTCTTTTTCTTTTTTTTTTTTTTAAGTTTTGAGTAACCTTCTGTCACTGTGGGACACAGAGCACAGTAGTACACAGCACAGTCACACACACACACACACACACACACACACACACACACACACAAACAAACACACACATCCTGAATTGTCTCTCTTTCTTTGGAATATATAGACTTTCTTACTGCAGAGTGCTTCTTATTTGATCTTTGCTAAACTGTACTTACAATGATCTGCATAACCAGTAATGATCATTTGCTGTGATAATGCAGTTCTATTCATAGAGCTTGACATTAGGATGAAGAGCTTTGATGATGGGATTGAATTGAACATGAATACATTTTAAATTTAAGATTTTGATTTTGTATAATGAAATACTACCAGCTGGTTTGGCTATTTGCTTTGGGAAACTTGTTTATTTAAAATCGATTTTAAACTGTTTCCATTTACATTACTCATAAAAATCTGTAAAAATAAATAAGTAAATAAACAAATAGAAAATAGAAAAAAAAAAAAAAATGTGATCCACTTTAACTTTAATATGTCTCAATTCAAAAAGCAGGCATTCATTTTCAAAACAATGGTGTCCCAATATAAAGTTATCATGGCTTTAGCAGGTGTAACCACAAACAAGACTTATCAAAATTCTTTCAATATAACTCATATCAGATTTATCAGACTGTGGTTGTGGTATTGTATTTTCTAAAGCTTCAAAGAAAATTCTGCAGGTGAGTTTTTGTACGACTGCTCTCATACTTTGTATCACTGGGCTGGTCTAAGAGCACAGTAGTAAAGAGCTGTATCTGCTAGAGTAACAGATTTAACTTTGAGTTGACAAGATGTAGATAATTCTTTAGACTCAAAATGAGAGTTTGAGCTATCCCCATATGTCAAATATTCAGGTGATCTGTTAGGATACTGTCTATACCAGTAACACCAAACACTGCCACTGGCCTCATATGAGCATGTCAGTGTTACAGCTTCATGTTCTTCCCTGATCATGTTGGTGTCCACTGTTGGCCAAATTCTATCAGCAGATACAACTGTAATGAAAATGAGCAGATAAGTGAGAACATCTGAAATGGTGTAATCTAACTGTGAAACTATACATTTTAATTTTTATCGATGAGCAATTTTCAAATATTTAGTCAAATATGATGCATGGAGTTAGCAGGTTGAAATCATTCTCACAATTTACCTGATGTTGTAATGAGAATCAGTAGTAGTGATGTCTCCATGTGTAACATACTAGTCAGAATAGATGTGTCTTTTCTGTGCTCTGTGGTCTGTGGTGTTTCCTCTGTCTGTTATTATGTGTGTGTATGTCTGCATGTGTGAGTCTTTTTTGTTCACTTCATAAGCTCATGACAATCCAAATCAGGAAATTCCTACTCTCTGCTTGTCACACCCTGGGTTCTTCCTGGAACACACAAAGCAGCAGCAGCCCTGGTCATACTAATACCACATGGATGTGGTTACAACCCTCAGAAGATCCTGCATGTCAGAGTTGTCTGGCAAGAACTCAAAAATTCAGAAGAACAGCAGCTGACCCAAGGAAGAGTTATAATGCATGAATAACAATACAAATAACAAAAACAATAATATGGATTGTCAGAGAAAGTGATGATGAAGAAATGTCCACATCAGCACTGAATCTGTCTTGAAATTCATCATCATTACTGAATGATCCAGAGCTGCATTTGCTGGACATGTACTTTGGAAATCCAATTGCTTTGTTCTGGAACCAAAACAGATATGGATTACCACCATTGCTCCTGTATTTAGAGAGCAGTGCAACAATTTCATCTTCAAAGGCGGTTTGAGCTGGTGTTTGCTGTTCAATACTGTCCTCTGCCTTACACTCTGTAATAAATAAACCTCTTAGCCAACATGACGTAGTTCACCTCCTGAATTTTTAAAACAACATGAAAAAAACAGAATCTGTCAGTGAAAACAACTAATATACAGAGTAAAACTAATCTCCTGTTAGTGTCAGGGTAGACCTGTCAACATTGTTGTCATTCTCTGGTGTTGGTACTGAATGAAAGACAGGCTGTGTTCACAGGCTGTGTTCATTTTAAATTCCCTGAAATGACACCAGAGTAATGACTCCACCTGCTGGCTGACTTATGGCACTGTTCTTCTGTTACTTGGAAGAAACAAATGCAGTCATGGTTGGTGTCAGTCCTACATTCTCACATCTGTTAAAGACATAAGGAACCCGTTAAACCTAAAAGAATTGTTTAACCTGTTTGATGAATTTAACTGGAAATGAATGTTGCATATAATGGATTGATCTGTTCTCATATTGATCACTTTGAGACTAAATAACTTTAGATAATGGTAAAATGTCAGCATGATATGCATATGTGAGTGTTACAAGAAACTGGGTTAGTGACTCTTTAGAGGATTAATCAAATACTTTTCTCAAAACGATGTGTAAGTAAGACTGAATGAAATCAGAGGAAAGTGAGTAAGAGGCTGGCATGACTCAACAATGACTTAGCCAGGAGTATTTATAGTACAGAAATATTCAAAATTCTGAAATCTGTTTTGCAATTACTTTGCATTCAACATGTGTTGTCAACATGCAAACATTTCTACTCATGTTGTAAAAAAATACAGTGATTGCCAAAAGGGACTGAAAGACTCTGAGCAAGCTACACATTCCACTGTGAGATTGTTCCCTATCTGATGTCAGGTTTTTGTATGGTGTAGTTGAGTTTCCTGTCGCTGTGGGTGCCAGGGCACAGTAATACAGTGCAGAGTCTGTCATCTCAGCAGAGGAGATCTCCAGAGTCACTTGGTTTTTATTTTGATTAACGTTTGAAGTCAGTCTTTTATCAATCTCTGAATTCTTTGGGACTTTGGAGCTCTCTAAAATAAGCAGCAGGAACTGGGGAGCTGATCTATGATACTGACGATACCAATGTATATCGTCATTGCCTGTTGTGGAGTAGTTACAGGACAAAGACACTGTGGATCCCTCCACATCAAACTCCTCAGTTTGAGTTGGTGTGATGCTTCTTCCATGACTGAAACCTGAAAAAATGAAAGAATTACTCTTTAAAACAACATCATCATACATACTGACATGACTCTCACAAATATACTCAGCTCAGTGTAGTAAAAAAGGATGTACACACAAACATATCATTTCTGTTTAAAAACAACCCTATGTTGTGCAAATGAGTGTAAAATTAAGTGAAACACTACAAAACCCATGGGGCGACGTGATCATGAATTTACACACAGTTCAGAGAAAACTATCTACTTGAAAAGACTGTGAGGAGAAGAGCTGTAAGGAACAGCATTGCTGAAAAGATGAGCAAACTGACACTGATCACAGCTTGAGTTATTCTGGAGTCATGGTGTTTCTTTAACTCCTCCCCTTTCTCCCAAAACACAGCAATGATGTTCAAATTTAACAAAATACCCTCATCATTGTCTTAGCAGGTGCAACCACAAACAAGAGTCATCGAAATTCTTTTAATATAACTCGTATCGGATTTATCAGACTGTGGTTGTGGTATTGTATTTTCTAAAGCTTCAAAGAAAATTCTGCAGCTGAGTTTTTGTACGACTGCTCTCATACTTTGTATCACTGGGCTGGTCTAAAAGCACAGTAGTAAAGAGCTGTATCTGTCAGAGTTACAGCTTTAACTTTGAGTTCACAACCTTTAGGTAACTCTTTAGACTCAAAATGAGAGTCAGATTTAGACCCATATATCAAATATTCAGGTGATCTGTTAGGATACTGTCTGTACCAGTAACATGAAACACTGCTAGTTGACATGTCCATTGAGCATGTCAGTGTTACAGCTTCATGTTCTCCCCTGATCATGTTGGTGTCCACTGTTGGCCAAATTCTATCAGCAGATACAACTGTAAAGAAAATGAGCAGATATGTGAGAACATCTGAAATGGTGTAATCTAACTGTGAAACTATACATTTTAATTTTTATCGATGAGCAATTTTCAAATATTTAGTCAAATATGATGCATGGAGTTAGCAGACTGAGATCATTCTCACAATTTACCTGATGTTGTAATGAGTATCAGCAGTACTGATGTCTCCATGTGCAACATACTAGTCAGAATAGATCTGTCTTTTTTGTGCTCTGTGGCATGTGGTGTTTCCTCTGTTTGTTATTATGTGTGTGTATGTCTGCTTGTGTGAGTCTTTTTTTTTTTTTTTCACTTCATAAACTCATGACAATCCAAATCAGGAAGTTCCTACTCTCTGCTTGTCACACCCCAGGTTCTTCCTGGAACACATAAAGCAGCAGCCCTGGTCAAACTAATAGTACATGGATGTGGATACATCCTTCAGAAGATCCATGATCTCAGAGTGGACTGGTAGAAACTGAAAGATTCAGAAGAACAGCAACTGACCCAAGGAAGAGTTAGAATGAATAAATAATCACAATAATAATGATAATAATGATCAAACTCACAATCAAAATCATGATCAGAATAGCAATAGTAATGATAATAGCAATAGTAATGTCATACCAATCAGGCTTCTGTAGTTATGATGAATGAATAACAATAACAATAACAAAAACAAAAACAACTATCATTTCCTGCCCAACAGGCTTCTGTAACATCTTTTATGAGGTTAAAGTTGCTCTACATTGTTGGCTTTAAAGACGAAACTAAGAAGACAGTAGCAGTATGAGGTTCCCTGTTTTTGGATCATTGTTTAATGTAATGTAGTCACTTTGGGCCTCAGAGCACAGTAGTACACAGCAGAATCAGACACATGCAGCTTCTGGATTGTCAGAGAAAGTGATGATGAAGAAATGTCCACATCAGCACTGAATCTGTCTATAAATTCATCATCATTACTGAATGATCCAGAGCTGCATTTGCTGAGCATGTACTTTGGAAATCCATTTGCTTTATGCTGGTACCAAAAAAGATATGTAATACCATCATTGCTCCTGTATTTAGAGAGCAGTGCAACAATTTCATCTTCAAAGGCGGTTTGAGCTGGTGTTTGCTGTTCAATACTGTCTTCTGCCTTACACTCTGTAATAAATAAACCTCTTAGCCAACATGACGTAGTTCACCTCCTGAATTTTTAAAACAACATGAAAAAAACAGAATCTGTCAGTGAAAACAACTAATATACAGAGTAAAACTAATCTCCTGTTAGTGTCAGGGTAGACCTGTCAACATTGTTGTCATTCTCTGGTGTTGGTACTGAATGAAAGACAGGCTGTGTTCACAGGCTGTGTTCATTTTAAATTCCCTGAAATGACACCAGAGTAATGACTCCACCTGCTGGCTGACTTATGGCACTGTTCTTCTGTTACTTGGAAGAAACAAATGCAGTCATGGTTGGTGTCAGTCCTACATTCTCACATCTGTTAAAGACATAAGGAACCCGTTAAACCTAAAAGAATTGTTTAACCTGTTTGATGAATTTAACTGGAAATGAATGTTGCATATAATGGATTGATCTGTTCTCATATTGATCACTTTGAGACTAAATAACTTTAGATAATGGTAAAATGTCAGCATGATATGCATATGTGACTGTTACAAGAAACTGGGTTTGTGACTGTTTAGAGGATTAATCAAATACTTTTCTCGAAAGGATGTCTAAGTAAGACTCAATGAAATCAGAAGAAAGTGAGAAAGAGGCTGACATGACTTAGCCAGGAGTATTTATAGTACAGAAATATTCAAAATTCTGAAATTTGTTTTACAATTACTTTGCGTCCAACATATGGTGTCAACATGCAAACATTTCAATTCATGTTGTAAAAAAATACAGTGATTGCCAAAAGGGACTGAAAGACTCTGAGCAAGCTACACATTCCTCTGTGAGATTGTTCACAGAGGAATGTACAGGTTTTTGTATAGTGTAGTTGTGTTTCCTGTCACTGTGGGCTCCAGGGCACAGTAATACAGTGCAGAGTCTGTCATCTCAGCAGAGGAGATCTCCAGAGTCACTTGGTTTTTATTTTGATTGATTTTTGAAGTCAGTCTTTTATCGAGCTGCGAATTCTTTGGGACTGTGGAGCTCTTTAAAATAAGCAGCAGGAACTGGGGAGCTGATCTATGATACTGACGATACCAATGTATATCGTCATTGCCTGTTGTTGAGTAGTTACAGGACAAAGACACTGTGGATCCCTTCACATCAAACTCCTCAGTTTGAGTTGGTGTGATGCTTCTTCCATGACTGAAACCTGAAAAAATGAAAGAATTACTCTTTAAAACAACGTCATCATACATACTGACATGACTCTCACAAATATACTCAGCTCAGTGTAGTAAAAAAGGATGTACACACAAACATATCATTTCTGTTTAAAAACAACCCTATGTTGTGCAAATGAGTGTAAAATTAAGTGACACACTACAGAACCCATGGGGCGACGTGATCATGTATTTACAGACAGTTCAGAGAAAACTACTTACTTGAAAAGACTGTGAGGAGAAGAGCTATAAGGAACAACATTGCTGAAGAGATGAGCAAACTGACACTGATCACAGCTTGAGTTATTCTGGAGTCATGGTGTTTCTTTAACTCCTCCCCTTTCTCCCAAAACAGAGCAAAGATGCTCAAATGTTGACTTTTCCTTTTCTACTCTATTGCATTCATTCTGTAGTAAACCGTGTAATTTAAAACATACTCATGAAATATGCTCCCAACACGTTAACACTTAGCATTTTAATCAGACTTTTGTCAGGGTCACTGTACAAAAGAAATATGAAAATTTTTAAGAATGCTCTCCTGTTGGACATTTTAAAAATATGACTGCCCAGAGTGATATCAGCAAAAGGAATGTTAATGCTAAAACTCTCATTTAAAAAAGGCTGTAGCAACAATTGGGACCATAGCAACAATTGGGATTCAGTATAATTAATGTTTTAATAATAATAATAATAATAATAATAATCATAATAATAATAATAATAACAACAACAACAACAATAATAATAACAATAATAATAATAATAATAATAATAATAATAATAATAATAATAAAAAAATTAATAATAGTTATAATTAGTAGTAGTAGTAGTAGTAGTAGTATTTAAATAGGCACTGTTTCTGATTCCTCTCAGTGGGGTGAGGTTTACACACTTCAGACACCTCTCTGTTTACCTTAATTACCCCAGAATCTAAAACAATAAGGCACAACTTGTTTGGACTCTCTGTGTCACTATGATATCCTGCAAAATCCAATTATCTGTGATTTTTACTCCCTATTAACTCTAAGTTCTTCATCAGATTTTGAATCAAACTGAAACTTCTTTTAGCATTTTCTCCATGATAAATATTGAGGAACACTAATAAGATACCATCTGGACCAGAAACCAAAAATTCACCTAAAACTAGATTCATTTGAAGATTTTAATCTTACCTTCAGAATGTAATATTTTGAATATTCAAAATATAAGTGTCCCAGTATAACCTTACCATCCCCTTAGCAGGTGTGTAACCACAAATGAAACTCATCAAAGTGCTTTTGAAATAAACCACATTGGATTTATCAGATTGTGGCTGTGGTATTTTGCTTTCTAAAGGTTCAAAGAAAATTCTCCAGGTGAGTTTTTGTACAACTGCTCTCATACTTTGTATCACTGGGCTGGTCTAAGAGCACAGTAGTAAAGAGCTGTATCTGCCAGAGTTGCAGCTTTAACTTTGAGTTCACAAGATGAAGATGCTTGTCTTGATTCAAAATGAGAGTCAGAGTTATACCCATATATCAAGTATTCAGGTGATCTCTTTGGATACTGTCTGTACCAGTAACAGTAAACACCACCACTGGTCTCATATGAGCATGTCAGTGTTACAGCTTCATGTTCTTCTCTGATCATGTTGGTGTCCACTGTTGGCCAAATTCCATCAGCAAATATAACTGTAATGAAAATGAGCAGACATGTAAGAACATCTAAAAAAATCTGAAAAATTTAGGACCACATTTATGGTTAAACATGATATGTGGAGTCAGCAGATTTAAGTCATTCTCAAAATATACCTGATGCTGTAAAGAGAATCAGTAGTAGTGATGTCTCCATGTGGAATATACTAATGAGAATATATCTGCCTTTTTTGTGCTCTGTGGTCTCTGGTGTTTACTCTGTGTGTTTCTGCGTGTGAATGTGAGTCTTTTTTTGTTCACTTAATAAGTTCACAACAAACCCAATCAGGAAGTTCCTGCTCTGTTGTTCTCACACCTCAGGTTCTTCCTGGAACACACAAAGCAGCACCCAGGTCAAAGTAACTCTGCTTGAATGTGGATGCATCATTTACAAGATCCTGGATCTCCCAGTGGACTGGTAGGGATTCAGAAGAACAGCAACTGACCCAAGTTCCCTGTTTTTGGATCATTGTTGAATTTCCTGTTATCATTGTGGGCCTCAGAGCACAGTAGTACACAGCAGAATCAGACACACGCAGCTTCTGGATTGTCAGAGAAAGTGATGATGGATAGCTATTCACATCAGCATTGAGTCTGTCTTGAAATTCATCATCATTCCTGCCTGATCCAGATGTGAGTTTGCTGAGCATGTACTTTGGAAATCTATTTGCTTTATGCTGGTACCAAAAGAGATATGGATACCCATCACTGCTCTTATATTTACAGTCCAGTGTAACAGTTTCATCTTCAAAGGCAGTTTGAACTGCTGTTGACTGTTCAATACTGCCCTCTGCCTTGTATTCTATAATAAAGAAGCTAGGAATAAAGAAGCTAAATAATGATGAAGCTTATTCCAAAAATTAGACTTCAAAAGCGAAACAACAATATTTTCACACACATACACACACACACATACACACATACACACACCGCACCACCAAAATGAAATAGTTAACAAAGACAAAAAATATACGGTGGAAAAAAAAAAAAATCAGAGTGACTTAGTAGATATCCTGAATAAGAGGAAAACTGAATCTCTCACTGAATAGAACTACTATACAGTCTAAAACTAATCTTTTATTAATGTCAGTATAGACCTGTCAAAGTTGTTGTCTTTCTTTGGTGTCAGCACTGAATGAAACACAGAATTCACAGGCTGTGTTCATTTTGAAGTCTCTAAAAAGACACTGGGGTAATGATTCCACCTAGTGGCTGACTTATGGCACTGTTCTTCCTTTGTGTGGAAGAAACAGATGCAGTCATGGTTGACGTCTGTGCTGCATTCTTACACTTTTGAAAGTGGTAAGGCACCCATCCAACCTAAAAGAAATATCTAATTTGTTTGATTAATTTAATTGAAAATGCAAATGCATGCTGCATATATTACACTTTTCAGTTCTCATATTCATCAATATCTACACCAAATAACTTTGGATTATGGTGAATGTCAGTGTAATATGCATATGTGACTGTTATGAGAAACTGGGTTTATGAATGTTTACAGAATTAATCAAATACTATCCCCATGAGAAGTGTAAGTCAGACCGAATGAAATCAGAGGAAAGTGAGAAAGAGGTTGACATGGACTGTGGTAACAAACAATCATCTCCTATGGTCTTGGTCCAACAGCCTACCCAAGCCATTTCTTAATATTTTGTTTTGTTTTGTCGCATTGACACTCCACAATACTTAGAACACATCTTTGGAATATATAAACTTTCTTACTGCAGAATATATGCCTAACAGAACTCTCTAACAAAACATATATGTCTGTAAACATCTGACTCAAGATTTAGTTTCAAATATGAGGAAAAGAGTGACCAGACCAGAATGGTTATATATATGATCTGTCCCTTGGTAACTCAAGTTATGCTTATTCAATACATGCCATTCAGTGGTGTCAACTCAACCATGAGTTTCTCAGGAACATTTACCCAATGTAAATATTCAATATTCTGAAGCAATTACTTTGCATCCAACATATTTTGTCAACATGCAAATAATTTTTACTCATCTCATGAAAAACACAAAAGGGACTGAATGACTCTTTAGGCTATACATTCCTCTGTGAGATTGTTCCCTCTCTGATGGCAGCTTTTCGTATGATGTACTTGGGTTTCCTGTCACTGTGGGCGCCAGGGCACAATAATACAGTGCAGAGTCTGTCAGTTTAGCAGAAGAGATTTCCAGCGTCACTTGGTTTTTATCTTCATTGACATTTGAGGTCAGCCTTTTGTCCAAGTCAGAACTCTTGTTCTCTTTAGAATTCTTTAAAATAAGCAGCAGGAATTGGGGAGCTGATCTGGGATACTGGCGATACCAGTGAAAATAGTCATTGCGTGTTGTGGAGTAGTCACAGGACAAAGACACTGTGGATCCCTCCACATCATACACCTCAGTTTGAGTTGGTGTGATGCTTTGTCCATGACTGAAACCTGAAAAAATGAAAGAATTACTCTTAAAAACAGTACACATTGACATAACTCTAACACATATACTGAATTCAGTGTAGTAAAAAATCATGTTTACTCAAACACATCATTCCTGTAAAAACAATCCTATGTTGTGCAAATGAGTGTAAAATTAATTGACACACTACAGAACCCATGGGGTGACATGATCATGTATTAACAGACGGTTCAGAGAAAACTACTTACTTGAAAAGACTGTGAGGAGAAGAGCTGTAAGGAACAGCATTGCTGAAGAGTTGAGCAAACTGACACTGATCACAGCGTGAGTTATTCTGGAGTCATGCTGTTTCTATAGCAATAATAACTCCTATAATAACTCCTCCCATTTCTTCCAAAACACAGCAAACATGCTCAAACATTGACGTTTCCTTTACTACTCTATTGCATTCATTCTGTAGTAAACCGTGTAATTTAAAAAATACTCATGAAATATGCTCCCAACACTTTACATTCAATATGTAGCAAACTCTTTAATTTAATAAATAATAGTGAAATATTCTCCTAGCACTTTGGCACTAAAAAACAATTTAAACTAACTTTTTTCAGGTTCACTTTCCAAAAGAAATATGGAAAATATTATGATTGCTCTCCTGTTGGAGATTTTAAAAATTTAATTGCCTACAGTAATATCAGCAAAATGAACGTCCATACACAAACTTTCATTTAAATAATGTTGTACAATCATAACAACAATTAGGATTCTATATCACTAGCATTTATTTATTTGTTTGTTTCTTTGTTTGTTTGTTTGCTTGCTTGTTTATTTATTTTTTTTTTTTAATAGGGACTGTCTCCAATTTCTCTCAGTGGGATGTTCTTTATCCACCTCTGATATCTCTCTGTATACCTTTATTTCTTCAGAGTCTAAAATAATAAGACAGAACCTTTGTGCAGTCTTTCTGTCACTATGATAATTTGAAAAATTAAATCATTTCTGATTTTGACTTCTCATTCAATGCAAATTTTTGCCCAGGGGTTGAATCAAACCGAAGATCAGAGCTGTACTTCTTTGATCATATTTTCATGATAAATACTGAGGAGGTCCATTAGGATACTGTCCGTACCAGAAAAGATAAATGCTGCTACCACTTGATTCATAAGACCATCTTAATGTTACAGATTCTATCTCTTTCTTCATGACATCGGTGTCTCCATCACTTGGTCCAATTCTATCCTGTGCAGTTATACCTGTACACAAAATTCAGGCACATAAATATATGAACATAAGGTTTTTCATAAAAAAAAAAATATATATACCGAACCTTATATTCTCATAGATTGTACTTTTTTTTTAATGAGTTCTAAATATACTGCTGTCTCTGTGGGCCGCAGAGCACAGTAGTACAAAGCACACTCACACACACCCAAACACACACCCACCCACACACACACACACACACACCATGGATTGTCTCTCTTTCTTTGGAATATATAGTCTTTCTTACTGCAGAATGCTTCTTATTTGATGACTGCTAAATTGTTCTTGCAATGATCTGCTTAACCAATAATGATGATTTGCTGTAATATAATGCAATTCTATTCATAGAGCTGGACATAAGGTGAGGGGCCTTGATAATGAAATTGAATTTACTGTAAAAGCATTTTAATTTTAAAATTTTGATTTTGTGTAATGAAATACCACCAGTTGGTTCGGCTATTTGCTTTGGGAAACTTGTTTCTTTAAAATCCATTTAAACTGTGTTGCAGTTACAGTATTCATAAAAATCTGTAAAAAAAATAAAGAAATAGATAAATAAATAAATAAAATCTGTTATCCACTTTAACTTTCAGATGTCTCAACTCAAAAAAGAAGGCATTCGTTTTCAAAACAGTGGTGTCCCAGAATAACATTATCATGGCTTTAGCAGGTGTAACCACAAACAAGACTCATCAAAATTTTTTCAATATAACTTATATCAGATTTATCAGATTGTGGTTGTGGTATTTTATTTTCTAAAGCTTCAAAGAAAATTCTTCAGCTGAGTTTTTGTACGACTGCTCTCATACTTTGTATCACTGGGCTGGTCTAAGAGCACAGTAGTAAAGAGCTGTATCTGCCAGAGTTACAGCTTTAACTTTGAGTTCACAACCTTCAGATAATTCTTCAGACTCAAAATGAGAGTCAGAGTTATCCCCATATATCAAATATTCAGGTGATCTGTTAGGATACTGTCTGTACCAGTAACACCAAACACTGCCACTGGACTCATATGAGCATGTCAGTGTTACAGCTTCATGTTCTCCCCTGATCATGTTGGTGTCCACTGTTGGCCAAATTCTATCAGCAGATACAACTGTAATGAAAATGAGCAGATAAGTGAGAACATCTGAAATGGTGTAAGCTAATTGTGAAACCAAACATTTTAAATGTTATTGATGAGCAGTTTTGAAATATTTTGTCAAATATGATGCATGGAGTTCGCAGATTGAGGTCATTCTCACAATTTACCTGATGTTGTAATGAGTATCAGCAGTAGTGATGTCTCCATGTGTGATATAATAGTCAGAATAGATCTGTCTTTTTTGTGCTCCATGCTCTGTGGTGTTTCCTCTGTCTGTTACTGTGTGAGTGTGTGTATGTCTGCATGTGTGAGTCGTTTTTGTTCACTTCATAAACTCATGATAATCCAAATCAGGAAGTTCCTACTTCCTGCTTGTCACACCCCAGGTTCTTCCTGGAACACACAAAGCAGCAGCCCTGGTCAAACTGATATTATTTGGATGTGGATAAATCCTTCAGAAGATCCTGCATCTCCGAGTTGACAGGTAGGAACTCAGAGATTCAGAAGAACAGCAACTGATCCAAGGAAGAGTTGGAATGAATAAATAATCACAATAACAACAATAAAAATGATCAAACTCACAATCAAAATTATGATCACAGTTGCAATAGTAATAACAAGAGCAATAGTAATGTCCTACCAATCAGGCTTCTGTAGTTATGATGAATGAATAACAATAACATTAACAAAAACAAAAACAACTATCATTTCCTGCCCAACAGGCTTCTGTAACATCCTTTATGAGGTTAAAGTTGCTCTACATTGTTGACCTTAAAAAAGAAACTAAGAAGACAGTAGCAGTATGAAGTTCCCTGTTTTTGGATCATTGTTGAATGTAATGTAGTCACATTGGGCCTCAGAGCACAG
The DNA here is from genome assembly GCF_902362185.1 of Chanos chanos. NCBI lineage: Eukaryota > Metazoa > Chordata > Actinopteri > Gonorynchiformes > Chanidae > Chanos > Chanos chanos. Next base: position 7,726,963 of record NC_044499.1, read on the forward strand.
TAGTACACAGCAGAATCAGACACATGCAGCTTCTGGATTGTAAGAGAAAGTGATGATGAAGAAATGTCCACATCAGAACTGAATCTGTCTTGAAATTCATCATCATTAATGCATGATCTAGATGTGAGTTTGCTGAACATGTACTTTGGAAATCCATTTGCTGTATGCTGGTACCAAAAGAGATATGGAGAACCGTCACATGTCTTATATTTACAATCCAGTGTAACAGTTTCATCTTCAAAGGCAGTTTGAACTGCTGTTGGCTGTTCAGTACTGTCCTCTGCCTTTCTCTCTGTATTAAAAGAAAAAAAGATAGTGATTAAAAAAAGCTAGTAATGACAAATATCAATTTAATTTAAAAATTAGAAATCAAAATATTAGAAATCAAAAATGTGATAAATTACATACCCAAAAAACAGATAGTCAAAAAAGAAAACTCAGCAAGTGTGACACAGTTCACCTCTAAAATGATTTAAAACAAACAAGCAAAAAAAGAGAACCTCTTAGTGAACACAACTAATATACAGAGTAAAGCTAATCTCCTGTTAATGTCAGTGCAGACCTGTCAAAGCTGTTGTCTTTCTCCAGTGTTAGTGCTGAATGAAACACAGAATTCCCAGGCTGTGTTCATTTTAAAGTCTCTAAAGAGACACCAGGGTAATGATGCCACCTAGTGGCGTGCTTATGGCAATGTTCTTCCATTGTGTGGAAGAAACGGTTTCAGTCATGGCTGATGTCAGTCCTGCATTCCCTCACTTTTTAAAGTGGTTAGGCACCCATCAAACCTAAAAGAAATATCTTGTTTGATAAACTTAATTGAAAATGTGTGCTGCATATATTAGACTTTGCGGTTCACATATTCATCAAAATCTACACCAAATAACTTTAGATTATGGTAAATGTCAGTGTAATATGCATATGTGACTGTTATGAGAAACTGGGTTTATGAATGTTTACAGAATTAAACAGATACTATTCCTAACAGAAGTGTAAGTCAGACTGAATGAAATCAGAGGAAAGTGAGAAAGAGGTTGACATGGACTGTAGTAACTGGTGTACAGAGCAAGAGGGATGACAAACGATCATCTCCAATGGTCTTGGTCCAATGACTTACCCAAGCCATTTCTTAATATTACTTTGTTCAGTTTTTTTTTCATGGACACCACCCAAAAAATAAGAATGCGTTGACCGAAACGAACCACAATGCTGATTGAAGCAGCCGTGTTTGAACACAGAGATACCTTCTCCTTTACCCTCTCCCATAGGTGAGTTTGGCGTTAACCTTGAAAACCACCCACAATGCCAAAATGGAAAGTGTTACGAAAGATTGTATACCTAACGGAACGCTCTAACATAACACGGATGCATACAAACATCTGAGAAAAATACAAACCATTCAAAGCTTTGTTTCAAATATGAGGAAAAGAGTGACCAGACCAGAATAGTTATTGACATGATCAGTCCCTTGGTAACTCAAGTGATGCTTATTCAATACATGCCATTCAGTGGTGTCAACTCAACCATGAGTTTCTCAGGAACATTTACCCAATGTAAATACCCAATATTCTGAAGCAATTACTTTGCATCCAACATATTTTGTCAACATGCAAATAATTTTTACTCATCTCATGAAAAACACATGACTCTTTAGGCTATACATTCCTCTGTGAGATTGTTCCCTCTCTGATGGCAGCTTTTTGTATGGTGTACTTGGGTTTCCTGTCACTGTGGGCGCCAGGGCACAGTAATACAGTGCAGAGTCTGTCAGTTTAGCAGAAGAGATCTCCAGCATCATTTGGTTATCATCTTGATTGACTTTTGAAGTCAGTCTTTTGTCCAAGTCAGAACTCTTGTTCTCTTTAGAATTCTTTAAAATAAGCAGCAGAAATTGGGGAGCTGATCTGGGATACTGGCGATACCAGTGTAAATAGTCATTGCTTGTTGTGGAGTAGTCACAGGACAAAGACACTGTGGATCCCTCCACATCATACACCTCAGTTTGAGTTGGTGTGATGCTTTGTCCATGAATGTAACCTGAAAAAATGAAAGAATTACTGTTTAAAACAATGTCAACATACATATTAACATAACTCTCACAAATATGCTGAACTCTGTGTAGTAAAAAAGGATGTATATAAAAACACATCATTCTGTTTGAAAACAACCCTATGTTGTTCAAATTAATATGAAATTAAGTGAAACACTACAGAACCCATGGGGTGACATGATCATGTATTAACAGACGGTTCAGAGAAAACTACTTACTTGAAAAGACTGTGAGGAGAAGAGCTGTAAGGAACAGCATTGCTGAAGAGATGAGCAAACTGACACTGATCACAGCTTGAGTTATTCTGGAGCCATGGTGTTTCTTTAACTCCTCCCCTTTCTCCCAAAACACAGCAAAAGTGCTCAAATGTTTATGTTTCCCTTTTACTTTATTACATTCATTTTGTAGCTGACCGTGTGACTTAAAAAGTAAATAATTGTGAAATATGCTCTCAGCACTTTAACACTTACCATTTTAATCTGACTTTTGTGATGATGAGTTTCCAAAAGAAATATGAAAAATGTTATGAATGCACACCTGCTGGGGATTTAAAAAATATATAACTGATATCAGCAAAAGGAACATCAATGCAAAACGTTTTGAACTTTAAAAAAGACTACAAAACCATAGTGACAATCAACATTCTGCATCGGTATTTTACTTTTCTTATAGCGACTGTTTCTGATTTCTCTCAGTGGGATGTTTTTATGTACCTCAGATACCTGTCTGTCTATCCCTCATTTCCTCAGAGCCTAAAATAATAAAGCAGTACTTGTTTGGAGTCTTTCTTTCACTGTGGTAGTCTAAAAAAAATCAAATTATTTGTGATTTTGACTTTCATCAAATGTAATTTTTTTTTTTCGCCAGTTGTTGAATGAAACTGAGGATCAAAGTTATGCTTATAACTTCATTTAGTATATTGTCATAATAAATACTTAGGAACTCTATTAGAACGCTGTCCAGACCAGAGAAGGACAATTCTCCAACCAGTGGAATGATATGAGTAGTTTCATGTTACAGATTCTTCCTCTTTCTTCATGACACTGGCGTCTCCATCATTTGGTCCAATTCTATCCTCTGCAGATGTACTTGTATAGAAAGAAGCAAAAAAATATGAACATACTTGAGATGTTGAGATGCTACTACAGGATATTCTCAACCTTATATTTTTACAATTTACATGTTATATGTGTTTTGAATATCCTGTTGTCACTCTGGGATACACAGTAGTACATCCTGGATTGTCACAGGAACTATTCTACTGTTGGGATGAGCATTTAATGTCTCTTTGAATCCTTCAGTATTGTCCTCACTGACCCCATCCCTTCTTAGCACTTACTTAAGGGATTTAAGAGGCTGTTGCATGTACCGGTAGAGGTATGAGCTAAATGTGCTGGTACTATATTCACAGTTTAGATTCACTAGTTCCCCCTCAACACTTCTTATTTGATAACTGTTACTGTTACACATTTGATAACTGTTGTAATTGTGATGATCTGTATAATCAGTAATAATGATTTGTTGTAATATAATGTAATTCTATACATAAAACTGGGCAGAGGGCGAAATGCTTTAATTATAAATTAAACAGACCATAAATGCATCTTAATTTTAAAATTCTGATTTTCTGTAATGAAATAACACCAGTCAGTTTGGCTGTCTGCTTTAGCGATCATGATTTTTAAAACTCCATTAAAAGTGTGTTGCAGTTACAGTATTCATAAAAATCTTTTCAGAACAAAATCTGTTGATCACTTTAGCCTCTAGATGTCTCAACACAAAAGGCAAGCATTCAGTTTTTCAGAATGTTAGTGTCCCAATATGACCTGATTATTGCTTTAGCAGGTGTAACCACAAATGAGACTCATCTTTTAATATAACTCGTATAGGATTTATCAGACTGTGGTTGTGGTATTGTATTTTCTAAAGCTTCAAAGAAAATTCTCCAGCTGAGTTTTTGTACAACTGCTCTCATACTTTGTATCACTGGGCTGGAGTAATAGCACAGTAGTAAAGAGCTGTATCTGCTAGAGTAACAGATTTTACTTTGAGTTCACAAGATATAGATGATTTTTTAGACTGAAATTGAGAGCCAGATCTAGACCCATGTATCAAATATTCAGGTGATCTGTTAGGATACTGTCTGTACCAGTAACAGAAAACAGTGACACTGGACTCATATGAGCATGTCAGTGTTACTGCTTCCTGTTCTTCCCTGATCATGTTGGTGTCCACTGTTGGCCAGATTTTATCAGCAAATACAACTGTAATGAAAAGGAAGAGATATGTGAGGACATCTGAAAAAGTATTAATGCTAGTTATGAAATCAAACATTTTAAATGTTCCTGATGAGCCATTTTAAAATATCTCTGACCACATTTAAAAATGATGCATGGAGTTAGCAGGTTGAAGTCATTCTCACAATTTACCTGATGTTGTAATGAGTATCATTAGTAGTGATGTCTCCATGTGGGATATGCTAATCAGAATAGATCTATCTTTTTTGTGCTCCGTGGTCTGTGGTGTTGTTCTTTGTGTTTCTGCATATGTTTGTGTGTATGTCTGCCTGTTTGAGTCTTTTTTGTTCACCTAATAAACTCATGACAACCCCAATAAGGAAGTTCCTGTTCTGTGGTCGTCACACCCCTGGTTCTTCCTGGAACACACAAAGCAACATCCCTCCTCAAACTAATGCTATTTGCATATGGATACATCTTTCAGAAGATCCTGGATCCCCCTTCGGACCAGTAGGAAACGTAGATTCTGAAGAACAGCAACTGACCCAAGGAAAAGTCATGATGAACGAATAACAACACCAATAACCACAACAATAAAAACAAGAACGATTTTCCACCAAGCAGGCTTCTCTAACATCTTTTATGTGGCTGAAATTGTATAACATTGTTAACTTTAAAAGAGAAACTGAGAAAACAGTAGCACTATGAAGTTGTTTTTGGATCATTGTTGAATGTAATGTAGTCTACACAGCAGAATCAGACACATGCAGCTTCTGGATTGTCAGAGAATGTGAGGGTGAAGAAACGTCCACATCAGCACTGAATCTGCCTGATCCAGATGTGAGTCTGCTGAGCATATATATTGGAAATCCATTTGCTTTTGCTGGTACTTAAAGAGACATGGATATCCATCACTGCTCTTATATTTACAGTCCAGTGTAACAGTTTCATCTTCAAAGGCAGTTTGAACTGGTGTTAACTGTTCAACACTGACCTCTGCCTTGTTCTCTGTAATAGAAAAAGACAGTGATAAAAAAGCCAGTGCTGAAAAATCCTAATCCAAGCATTAAAAATAAAAAATGTAGCAAATAAGATACCTTAAAAAACAGACAGTCAGAAAAAAGAAAACTCCTCATCCAGTGTGACATAGTTAGTGTCATGTTTTTTGGGATGTGTAGTTTCTGTTTTGGCCATGTGGTGTCCTCAGTCCTTGGTTGTGCCTGTTAATTCATCATTGATGTATTGTTTTCACCTGTGTCTTGTTCTGCCTGTCTATTTAAGTTTCTTGTTTTCTTCAGTTCCTTGCTCAGTCTTGAGTTGTTACCCTGCTTTCAATTCTAGATCAAGCCTTCTTGTAAACTCTGTGTATTTTTGTGTTTTCTTGGACTGCCTCCTGTTGCCGAACCTGTTTTTGCCTGTTTTGCTGGACTAAGATTCTGCCTGCCGCTTTTCTTGGATTTGACACTGATTTTTCTCTGCTTTATGGTTTTGACCTCTGCCTGGATTTGTTTGCTGATTTTTGCATGACCCCCTGGATACCTCTGCCTTGATTCACCTATTAAAGGAATCACTTGATCTGCACTAGCTTTTGTCTTGCTTTCTGCAATTGGGTCTTCCACTTGGCCCCAGGGTAAGGCTCTGGGCTTTCAAGCCAGAGCTCCGGGTTCGATTCCCAGGTCGATCGTTACAGCAAGACTGAGCCATGCAAAAAGACCCAGCAGAGCCGCATCCTCCCCGACACTCACAGATAGACCAGATCTCTGCCGCCGTGTCAAGTCACGATGCCACTGTGCTTCGACACGAACAACAACTGGCCACTCACCATGCTACAGTTGACCGACATGAGCGTGCTCTCAATGAGATTCTCCAGACCCTACAGACCGTAGTGAATCGCCAACCCTCTCCTGCACCTCCAGCTCCTCCTGATCCCCCACGTCAGCCTGTCTCCGAGCCTCGACTCCCTGCTCCCCAGAGGTTTGATGGTAACCCGAAGGACTGCCGTGGTTTCCTGACTCAATGTTCCCTTTCTTTCGAGCTCCAGCCCACTACCTTCCCTACGGATCGGACACGAATCGCCTACATCATCACTCTCCTCACTGGAAAAGCCCTGGCCTGGGCCACAGCCATTTGGGAACAGCAGGGTCCCGTTTGTAACAACTACAACACCTTCACGGACGAGATGAGGAGAGTATTTGACCATCCAGAGGGAGGCAGAGAGGCAGCTAACAGGTTGTTCCAGCTGCACCAGGGCAACACCGGAGTGGCTGAATATGCGGTTCACTTCCGCACCCTGGCTGCAGTGAGTGGTTGGAATATGAAAGCTCTCATGGCTGCCTTCCATCACGGCCTGTCAAGTTCCATTAAGGACGAACTAGCAACGAGAGAGCCACCCATGGATCTAGAGTCTCTGATTGATCAGGCTATTCGATTGGACAATCGATTGAGAGAAAGAAGGAGGGAACGACAGCCCGAGTTTCGTCTCCGCCCCTGGACTGGAGGCTCCACTTCGACCCCATGGCAGTCATCTCAGGAACCCCAGAACTTCTCCCCTAGTCCTGAAGAACCCATGCAGCTTGGAGGAACACGTCTCTCTCAGGCTGAACGAGACCGCCGGATGAGAGAACGGTGCTGCCTCTATTGTGGTAAGCCTGATCACTTTAGATCGTCCTGTCCCGAGCTTTTGGGAAAAGCCCAGTCCCGTCCAGGAGGGGGAGTACTGTGACGGGAGCAGCCCTTACTCCCATAACCCCCATCAACTGCCTGCGGATTCCTGTTGAAATTTCCTGGAGTCACCAGCAACACCACGAACTTCAGGCCCTCATTGATTCTGGTGCGGCCGGTAATTTCATGGATATCACCTTAGCCAAAGCCCTCCACCTTCCCGTAACCAGATTGGAACATCCTCTCTCAGTGACGGCCCTGGATGGAAGACCCTTGGGAGATGGTACTGTTGACCACCTTACGGCACCTCTCCTTATGTGTATAGGGGGACGTCATCAAGAGAAAATTCAGTTTAACCTCATTCAGTCTCCCGAGTTCCCAATAGTGCTTGGTTTTCCCTGGTTGACCCTCCATAGTCCCCACATTTGTTGGTCATCTGGAACTGTGATCGAGTGGGGCCCCTCTTGCCAAGCCACATGTCTCCTCTCTAGAATCTCGAGTTCCCCTCAGAAGTCTCTTAGTCCTCCCGAGTTGTCCCGAGTCCCTCCCGAGATGTCCCGAGTCCCTCCCGAGTACCATGATTTAAGTGAAGTTTTTAGTAAAAAGAGAGCCACGTCACTGCCCCCTCATCGGCCTTATGATTGTGTAATTGACCTCCTCCCTGGAGCTATTCCCCCCCGGGGAAGAATCTTCTCCCTTTCTCCCACAGAAACCAGGGCAATGGAAGAGTACATCAAGGACTCTCTGGAAGCTGGGATCATTCGCCCATCCTCTTCTCCTGCCGGTGCTGGTTTCTTTTTTGTGAGCAAAAAGGATGGCGGTCTACGGCCCTGTATTGACTACCGTGGGTTGAACAAGGTCACAGTAAGAAATCGCTACCCCTTACCCTTGATGTCTTCTGCTTTTGAGTTGCTCCAAGGGGCCACGATTTTTACTAAGTTGGACCTCCGCAACGCCTACCACTTGGTACGTATCAGGGAGGGAGATGAGTGGAAGACGGCTTTTAACACACCTACAGGGCACTATGAATATCTGGTAATGCCTTTTGGGTTAACCAATGCTCCAGCTGTCTTCCAGGGTCTCATCAATGACGTCCTGAGGGATATGTTGAACCGGCATGTCTTCGTCTACCTAGATGACATCCTTATTTTCACCAAGTCCCTTCATGAGCATGTCCACCACGTCAGAGTGGTCCTCCAGCGTCTTCTAGACAACCACCTCTTTGTAAAGCCTGAGAAGTGTGAATTTCATGTCTCTGAGGTCTCTTTCTTAGGATTCATTCTGTCCAAGGGAAACCTCTGTATGGACCCTAAGAAGACTCAGGCTGTGCGTGACTGGCCCCAGCCCTCGTCTATCAAGGAGGTTCAACGTTTCCTAGGCTTCGCAAACTTTTATAGAAAGTTTATTAGAAACTTCAGTTCGGTGGCCGCCCCACTCACTAACTTGACCCGGAAGTCGCCTGGCCGATTTTTTTGGTCTCCGGAGGCAGATCGGGCCTTTCGAGAGCTTAAGGTGAGGTTCACCTCGGCCCCTATTCTAACCTTACCTGACCCCTCTCTCCCCTTCACAGTTGAAGTTGATGCCTCAGATGTGGCAGTGGGTGCTGTTCTCTCCCAGCGTCCCGCGGATGGTAAGCTCCACCCTTGTGCCTTTTTCTCCTCTCGCCTCTCCAGTGCTGAAAGAAATTGCGATGTGGGTGATAGGGAGTTGCTGGCCATTAAACTAGCTTTAGAGGAGTGGCGACACTGGCTTGAAGGGGCCCAGCATCCTTTCCTCGTGTGGACAGACCACAAAAACCTTGAGTACATTCAGAAGGCCAAACGTCTAAACCCCCGGCAGGCAAGGTGGGCCCTCTTTTTTTAATCGTTTTGACTTCGTGCTCACTTATCGCCCCGGTTCTAAGAATCAGAAGCCCGATGCTCTGTCCAGACTGTTTCCCTACACAGACCGAGAACGCACCCCGGAACCCATTCTCCCAGACTCCAGGATCGTGGCTCCTGTTCGTTGGGGAATTGAGGCAGTGGTTCGACAAGCCCAGCAGGGGGAACCTGACCCTGGTAATGGACCTCTGGCTCGTCTGTTTGTCCCTGCCTCTGTACGCTCCCAGGTCCTTCAATGGGGGCACTCCTCTCAGTTAACCGGCCATCCCGGCACTGGCAGGACGTTAGAGTTCCTGAAGAGGCGGTTCTGGTGGCCTGGGATGAATGCTGATGTCCAGTCCTTCGTCGCTGCCTGCCCTGTTTGTGCCCAAAATAAAAGTCCTCACACACCTCCCCATGGTCTCCTTCATCCCCTACCCATCCCCAAACGCCCTTGGTCCCACATCTCCATGGACTTCATTACAGGTCTCCCCCCTTCCCAGGGAAACACAGTCATCCTGGTCATTGTGGACCGTTTTTCCAAGGCCTGTCGTTTTGTCCCCTTACCCAAACTCCCCTCTGCTCAAGAGACCGCAGAAATTGTTTGCCAGCAAGTTTTTAGAGTCTTTGGTCTCCCAGTAGATGTGGTTTCTGACCGTGGACCCCAGTTCACTTCACAGTTCTGGAAGGCTTTCTGTAAGCTGATTGGAGCCACTGTCAGTCTTTCCTCTGGTTTCCACCCGGAGTCTAATGGTCAGACGGAGAGGCTGAACCAAGACCTGGAGACGACCCTCAGATGCCTGGCCTCCACAAACCCCTTGTCTTGGAGCAGGTATGTCCTCTGGGCAGAATATGCTCATAACACCTTGTGCTGTTCCTCCACAGGTCGCTCCCCTTTCGAGTGTCAGTTTGGGTTTCAGCCTCCTCTGTTTCCGGACCAAGAGGCTGATGTTGGAGTCCCTTCGGCCCAGGCCTTCATCCACCGCTGCAGACGTGTCTGGCGGAGGGTCAGATTGGCCCTTCTTAGGTCTGCACGACGCCACCAACTCCAGGCCAACCGCCGGCGCAGGCCCACACCATTACTACGCCCTGGGCAAAGGGTCTGGTTGTCCTCACGGGACCTTCCCCTGCGGGTGGAGTCCCGCAAGCTGGCTCCTCGGTTTGTGGGTCCCTTCAAGATCCTGAGAAGGGTTAATCCGGTCTCCTTCCGTCTGCAACTTCCTCGAGCTATGCGGATCAACCCCACCTTCCATGTTTCTCGGTTACGACCTGTAATCACCAGCCCCCTTGCTCCCGCAACTCGACTACCTCCACCTCCTCGGATCATTGCTGGGCAACCCGCCTATACTGTCCGCCGCCTCCTTGACTCTCGTCGGGTACGGGGAGGGCTGCAATACCTGGTGGACTGGGAGGGATATGGCCCAGAAGAACGAGCCTGGGTTCCAGTCCGGGACATTCTGGACCCCAACCTTATCACGGACTTCCACCAGAGACATCCTGATCGTCCCAGAAGGAACGTCCGGAGACGTTCTTAGGAGGGGGGGTCCTGTCATGTTTTTTGGGATGTGTAGTTTCTGTTTTGGCCATGTGGTGTCCTCAGTCCTTGGTTGTGCCTGTTAATTCATCATTGATGTATTGTTTTCACCTGTGTCTTGTTCTGCCTGTCTATTTAAGTTTCTTGTTTTCTTCAGTTCCTTGCTCAGTCTTGAGTTGTTACCCTGCTTTCAATTCTAGATCAAGCCTTCTTGTAAACTCTGTGTATTTTTGTGTTTTCTTGGACTGCCTCCTGTTGCCGAACCTGTTTTTGCCTGTTTTGCTGGACTAAGATTCTGCCTGCCGCTTTTCTTGGATTTGACACTGATTTTTCTCTGCTTTATGGTTTTGACCTCTGCCTGGATTTGTTTGCTGATTTTTGCATGACCCCCTGGATACCTCTGCCTTGATTCACCTATTAAAGGAATCACTTGATCTGCACTAGCTTTTGTCTTGCTTTCTGCAATTGGGTCTTCCACTTGGCCCCAGGGTAAGGCTCTGGGCTTTCAAGCCAGAGCTCCGGGTTCGATTCCCAGGTCGATTGTTACAGTTAGTGTGACACTTCTTAAATGATTTAAAACAAACAAGTGAAAAAAGAGAATTTCTCAGTGAACACAATTAATATGCAGAGCAAAGCTAATCTCCTGTGATGTCAGCATAGACCTGTCAAAGCTGTTGTCTTTGTTCAGTGTTAATACTGAATGAAAGACAGAATTCACAGGCTGTGTTTATTTTAAAGTCTCTAAAAAGACACTGGGGTAATGTTGCCACCTAGTGGCTGACTTATGGAACTATTTTTATATTATGTGGAAGAAACAAATGCAGTCATGGTCAATGTCAGTCCTGCATTTTCACACTTTCTAAACGGGTAAGGCACCAATGAAACCTAAAAGAATGATTAAATTTGTTTGATGAAGCTGATTCAAAATGCATGCCTTTATAAGAATGATCAGTTCACATATTCATCATTTCTACATCAAATAACTTTGAATAACGGTAAATGTCAGTCTAATATACATATGTGACTGTTATGAGGTTGATGAATGTTTAGAGGATTAATCAAATACTATCCCCATAAGAACTTTACGTTTGACTGAATGAGATCAGAGGAAAGTGAGAAAGAGGCTGGCATGACTCAATCATGACTTAGCCAGGAATACTTATTGTACATAAATATTAAACATTCTGAAATCTGCTTTGCTATTACTTTGCATCCAACATATTTTGTCAACATGCAAATAATTTTTACTCATGTCATAAAAAACACAGTAATTGCCAAAAGGGACTGAATGACTCTTTAGGCTATACATTCATCTGTGAGACTGTTCCCTCTCTGATGTCAGGTTTTTGTATGGTGTACTTGGGTTTCCTGTCACTGTGGGTGCCAGGGCACAGTAATACAGTGCAGAGTCTGTCAGGTTAGCAGATGAGATCTCCAGCGTCACTTGGTTTTTATCTTGATTGACTTTTGAAGTTAGTCGAGGGTCCAGGTCAGAACTCTGGTTCTTTGTAGAGCTCTTGAAAATAAGCAGCAGGAATTGAGGAGCTGATCTGGGATACTGGCGATACCAGTGTATATAGTCATCGGTTGTTGTGGAGTAGTTACAGGACAAAGACACTGTGGATCCCTCCACATCATACACCTCAGTGTGAGTTGGTGTGATGCTTCTTCCATGACTGAAACCTGAAAAAATGAAAGAATCACTCTATTAAACAATGTCGACATACATATTGACGTAACTCTAACACATATACCGGTCTCAGTGTAGTAAAAAATGCTGTTTTCTCAAACATATCATTGCTGTTTAAAAACAATCTCACATCAACAGACAATTCAGAGAAAACTACTTACTTGAAAAGACTGTGAGGAGAAGAGCTGTAAGGAACAGCATTGCTGAAGAGATGAGCAAACTGACACTGATCAAAGCTTGAGTTATTCTGGAGTCATGGTGTTTCTTTAACTCCTCCCCTTTCTCCCAAAACACAGCAAAGTGCTCAAATGATGTCATCTCTATTTCTGCTCAATTATATTCACATTGTATCACACTGTGTATTTTAGTAAGTGAATAGTTATGAAATTCGCTCCCAGCACATTAGCACTTAACATTTTAACCTTGCTTTTATAGGCGTCAGTGTCCAAAACAAATATGAAAAAGTTATGAATGCACTCCTGTTGGAGAATTTAAAAATATAACTACACAGAGTGATATCAGCAAAATGAACATCCATACAGAAACTCTCATTTAAACAATGCTGTACAATCATAACAACAATTAGGATTCTGTATCACTAGCATTTATTTATTTATTTATTTATTTGGTTGTTTATTTGCTTGCTTGTTTATTTATTTATTTATTTAAATAGGGACTGTTTCCAATTTCTCTCAGTGGGATGTTCTTTATCCACCTCTAATATCTCTCTGTCTACCTTTATTTCCTCACAATCTAAAACAATAAGACAGAACCTTTGTGAAGTCTTTCTGTCACTATGATAATTTGAAAAATCTAATTATTTCTGATTTTGAACTCTAATTTAATGCAAATTTTTGCCCAGGTATTGAATCAAACTGAAGATCAGTGCTATACTTCTAAGTTCTTTGAGCATATTTTTGTGATAAATACTGAGGAAGTCCATTAGGATACTGTCTGTACCAGAAAAGGTAAATGTTGCCACCACTTGATTCATAAGACCATCTTAATGTTACAGATTCTTCCTCTTTCCTCATGACATTGGTGTATCCATCACTTGGTCCAATTCTATCCTGTGCAGTTATACCTGAACAGAAAATTCAGGCGCATAAACATATGAACATACTTAAGGTTTTTCATAAAATGAGATATTCTGAACCTTATATTCTCATAGATTGTAGCTTTTTTTAATGAGTTTTAAATAACCTGCTGTCACTGTGGGACGCAGAGCACAGTAGTACACAGCACAATCACACACACACACACACACACACACTTCCTGGATTGTCTCTCTTTCTTTGGAATATATAGACTTTCTTACTGCAGAATGCTTCTTATTTGATGACTGCTAAACTGTCCTTACAATGATCTGCATAACCAATAACAATCATTTGCTGTGATGTAATGCAGTTTTATTCACAGAGCTGGACATAAGGTGATGGGCTTTGACGATGGAATTGAATTGAACATAAATACATTTTAATTTTAAAATTTTGATTTTGTATAATGAAATACCACCTGTTGGTTTGGCTATTTGCTTTGAGAAACTTGTTTCTTTAAAATTGATTTGAAACTGTTTTGCAGTTACAGTATTCATAAAAATCTGTAAATATAGATAAGTAAATAAACAAATAAAAAAATAAATAAATAAAAACATCTGTGATCCACCTTAACTTCCAGATGTCTCAACTCAAAAAGCAGGCATTCGTTTTCAAAACAATGGTGTCCCAGTATAACGTTATCATGGCTTTAGCAGGTGCAACCACAAACAAGACTCATCAAAATTCTTTTAATATAACTCGTATCAGATTTATCAGACTGTGGTTATGGCATTTTATTTTCTAAAGCTTCAAAGAAAATTCTGCAGGTGAGTTTTTGTACAATTCCTCTCGTACTTTATATCACTGGGCTGGTCTAAGAGCACAGTAGTAAAGAGCTGTATCTGCCAGAGTTACAGCTTTAACTTTGAGTTGACAAGATGTAGATAATTCTTTAGACTCAAAATGGGAATCAGAGTCATCCCCATGTATCAAATATTCAGGTGATCTGTTAGGATACTGTCTCGACCAGTAACAGTAAACACTGCCACTGGCCTCATATGAGCATATCAGTGTTACAGCTTCATTTTCTTCCCTGATCATGTTGGTGTCCACTGTTGGCCAGATTTTATCAGCAAATACAACTGTAATGAAAATGAGCAGATATGTGAGAACATCTGAAAAGGTGCAAATGTAGTTGTGAAACTATACATTTTAAATGTTATCGATGAGCAATTTTGAAATATTTATCACCACATTTACATTGAAATATGCTGCATGGAGTTAGCAGGGTGAAGTCATTCTCACAATTTACCTGATGTTGTGATGAGTATCAGTAGTAGTGATGTCTCCATGTGGAATATGTTAGTCAGTATCGATCTGTCTTTTTTGTTCTCCGTGGTCTGTGTTGTTTCCTCTGTGTGTTACTATGTGAGTGTGTGTATGTCTGCATGTGTGAGTCTTTTTGTTCACTTCATAAACTAATGACAATCCAAATCAGGAAGTTCCTACTCTCTGCTTGTCACACCCCAGGTTCTTCCTGGAACACACAAAGCAGCAGCCCTGCTCAGACTAATACTATTTGGATGTGGATACAACCTTCAGAAGACCCTGGATCTCAGAGTTTACTGATAGAAACTCAGAGATTCAGAAGAACAGCAACTGATCCAAGGAAGAGTTATAGCAAATAAATAATCATAATAAAAATGACAATAATGACCACAGTCACAATCAACATCACAATCACAATTACGATAGCAATAACAATTATCATTTCCTGCCAAACAGGCCTCTGTAACATCTCTGATGTAGTTAAAGTTGCCCTACATTGTTGATTTTAATAAAGAAAATAAGAAAACAGCAGCACTATAAAAATTCCTGTTTTTGGATCTTAGTTGAATGTGATGCAGTCACTGTGGGCCTCAGAGCACAGTAGTACACAGCAGAATCAGACACATGCAGCTTCTGGATTTCTGGAGCAGAAGAAAACTGCTCAGCCAGCATAACTTGGTTCACGAAAACAAAGAAGCAAAAAAGAGAATCTCTCAGTGAACACAACTAATATACAGAGTAAAGCTAATCTCCTGTTAATGTGTAAGAAGTGTAAGTCAGACTGAATGAGATCAGAGGAAAGTGAGAAAGAGGCTGACATGGACTGTGGTAACTGGTGTGCAGAGCAAGAAGGATTACAAACGACCATCTCCTATGTTCTTGGTCCAATGACTTACCCAAGCCATTTCTTAATATTACTTTTGTTTGGTTTTGTTTTATTGGACACTCTACAATTCTAAGAACACATCAACCAAAGCGTACCACAATGCTGACTGAAGCAGCCATGTTCAAATACACAGATACTCTCTGCTTTACTTTCTCCCACTGGTGAGCTTTGCATTAACGTTGAAAACCAAACTCCACCCCCAGTTCAAGCCAAGAGGGATAGTGATAGGACAGATTATATGCTTATAAGAATGCCCCAACATAGCATAAATGTATATAAATATCTATAAAAATATATAGATCATTGAAAGGTTTTTTTTTTAAATTATGACGAATAGAAAGATCAGATCAGAACATTTATGTAAGTGTTCAGTCCCTTGGGAGCTCAGATGATGCTTATTTAAGACAATAATCCAAACAGGAACATTGGGAATCTGCATGTCATTCAGTAGTGTCTACTCAACCAAGTCTTAGGAGCAGTTACTGTACATAACTATTCAGCATTCTGATGTCTGCTTTGCAATTACTTTGCATCCATATTTTGTCAACATGCAAACACATTTTAGTCAAATCAAAAAGATTTCAGTGATTGCCAGAGGGGACTGAAGGACTTCTTAAGTAAGCTACACATTCCTCTGTGAGATTGTTTGTTCTCTGATGTCAGGTTTTTGTATGGTGTACTTGGGTTTCCTGTCACTGTGGCACCATGGCACAGTAATACAGTGCAGAGTCTTTCACTTCAGCAGAGGAGATCTCCAGAGTCACTTGGTTTCCATCTTCACTGACTATTGAAGTCATTCGAGGGTCCAGCTCAGAACTCTTGGTCTCTTTAGAATTCTTGAAAATAAGTAGCAGGAACTGGGGAGCTGATCTGGGATACTGGCGATACCAGTGTAAGTAGTCATTGCGTGTTGTGGAGTATTGGCATGGCAGAGATACTGTGGATCCCTCCACATCAAACACTTCAGTTTGAGTTGGTGTGATGCTTTGTCCATGGATGAAATCTGGAAAAAAGTCAAATGATTATTGTTTAAGACATTGTCAATGCACATTGACATAACTCTTGCATATATATTGAACTCAGTGTAGTAAAAAATTATGTAAACACAAACACATCATTCATGCAAAAACAATCCTATGTTATACAAATAAAAACAAATCTAAGTAACACACTACAGAACCCACAGGGTGACATGAACATGAATTTACAGACAGTTCAGAGAAAACTACTTACTTGAAAAGACTGTGAGGAGAAGAGCTGTAAGGAACAGCATTGCTGAAAAGATGAGCAAACTGACACTGATCACAACTTGAGTTATTCTGGAGTCATGGTGTTTCTTTAACTCCTCCCCTTTCTCCCAAAACACAGCAAAGATGCTCAAATGTTGACTTTTCCCTTTCTACTCTACTACATTCATTTTTTAATAAATTAAAAAGTAAATAATTGCGAAATATGCTCCCAGCGCTTTAACACTTAGCATTTTAATTTGACTTTTGTTGGGGTCACTGTCCAAAAGAAATATGAAAATTGTTATGAATGCTCTCCTACTGGAGATTTAAGAAAAATATATCTACCAACAGTGATGTCAGCTAAATGAACATCAATGCAAAACGTCTCATTTTAAAAAAGACTACAAAACCATAGCAACAATCAGCATTCTGCATCAGTAATTTTTTCCCCCTTTTTAAATGGGGACTGTCTCTGATTTCTCTCAGTGGGATGTTTTTTTTATGTACCTCAGATACCTCTCTGTGTACCTTCATCTCCTCAGTGTTTAAAATAATAAAGCAGTGCTTATTTGAAGTCTTTCTCTAACCATGGTAATCTGAAAAAAAAAAAAAAAAATCGAAATATTTCTGATTTTGATTTCTCATCAAATGTAAATTTTTGCTAGGTGTTGAATGAAACTGTGAATAAAAGCTATGCTTAAAACTTTTTGTAGTATACTGCCATGATATATACTGCGGAACTGTAATAGAACTGGGTCCAGACCAGGAAAGGACAACAACTAATTGATTCAGATGAGCAGTTAAATGTTACAGATTCTTCCTCTATCCTCATGACATTGGCATCTTCATCTTTTGGTCCAATTCTATCATCTGCAGAAACACGTACAGAAAGATGCAACAAATATGAGCATACTTGAGATTTTTCACAGAATGAGATGTTACAACGGGATATTCTGAACCTTATATTTTTACATTTTATATATATTTTTTAAATGAGTTTTGAATATGTTGTCACTCTGGCATACACAGTAGTGCACTGCCGAATCAGACACACACACACATCCTGGATTGTCACAGGAACTGTCAACATTGGGATGAGCATTAAATCTCTCCTTGAATCCTTCATCATTGTCCTCACTGACCCCATCCCTTCTTAGTACTTAAGGGATTTAAGAAGCTGTTGCATGTACCAGTACGGATATGAGCTAAATGTACTGGTACTGTATTCACAATTTAGATTCACTAGTTCCCCCTCAGCACTTCTTATTTGATAACTGCTACACTGTAATTGTGATGATCTGTATAATCAGTAATAATGATTTGTTGTAATATGATGTAATTCTATACGTAAAGCTGGGCAGAGGGGGGAAGGGTTTTGATTATAAATTAATTTGACGGTAAATGCGTTTTAATTTTAAAATTCTGATGTTGTGTAATGAAATAATACCAGTCAGTTTGGCTTTAGAAATCTTGCTCATTTAAAATCCATTTGGCTTTAGGAATCTTGCTTATTTAAAATCCATTTAAAGTGTGTTGCAGTTACAGTATTCATAAAAATCTGTACAGAACAAAATCTGTTGATCACTTTAGCTTTTAGATGCCTCAAGACAAAAGACAGGCATTCAATTTTCAAAATGTTGGTGTCCCAATATGACCTGATTATTGCTTTAGCAGGTGTAACCACAAATGAGACTCATCTTTTAATATAACTCACATCAGATATATCAGACTGTGGTTGTGGTATTGTATTTTCTAAAAGTTCAAAGAAACTTCTCCTGGTGAGTTTTTGTATGACTCCTCTGATACTTTGTATCACTGGGCTGGTCTAATAACACAGTAGTAAAGAGCTGTATCTGCCAGAGTTACAGCTTTAACTTTGAGTTCACAACCATTAGATAATTCTTTAGACTCAAAATGAGAGTCAGACTTATCCCCATGTAACAAATATTCAGGTGATCTGTTAGGATACTGTCTCGACCAGTAACAGTAAACACTGCTAGCTGACACATCCATTGAGCATGTCAGTGTTACAGCTTCATGTTCTTCCCTGATCATGTTGGTGTCCACTGTTGGCCAAATGCTATCTGCAGATACAACTGTAATGAAAAGGAAGAGATATGTGAGAACATCTGAAAAGGTGCAAATGTAGTTGTGAAACTATACATTTTAAATGTTATTGATGAACAGTTTTGAAATATTTATCACCACATTTACATTCCAGTATGATGCATGGAGTTAGCAGGTGGAAGTCATTCTCACAATTTACCTGATGTTGTAACGAGTATCATTAGTAGTGATGTCTCCATGTGTAATATACTAGTCAGAATAGATCTGTCTTTGTTGTGCTCTGTGGTATTTCCTCTGTCTGTTACTGTGTGAGTGTGTGTATGCCTGCATGTGTGAGTCTTTTTTGTTCACTTCATAAACTCATGACAATCAAAATCAGGAAGTTTCTGCTCTCTGCTTGTCACACCCCAGGTTCTTCCTGGAACACGCAAAGCATCAGTCCTGGTCAAACTAATACTATTTGGATGTGGATACATCCTTCAGAAGATACTGGATCTCCCAATTGACTGATAGGAACTCAGAGATTCAGAAGAACAGCAACTGATCCAAGGAAGAGTTAAAACGAATAAATAAGCATAATAAAAATGATAATAATGACCACAATCACAATCAACATCACAATCACAATTACAATAGCAATAACAAGAGTAATGTCCCACCAAACAGGCTTCTGTAGTTAAAATGAATGAATAACAATAACATTAACAAAAACAACTATCTTTTCCTGCCAAACAGGCCTCTGTAATATCCTTTATGAGGTTAAAGTTGCTCTACATTGTTGATTTTAAAAACAGAAACTAAGAAAACAGTAACAGTATGAAGTTCCCTGTTTTTGGATTGTTGTTAATTTTAATGTAGTCACTGTGGGCCTCAGAGCACAGTAGTACACAGCAGAATCAGACACATGCAGCTTCTGGATTGTCAGAGAAAGTGATGATGAAGGAACGTTCTCGTCAGCACTGAATCTGTCTCCAAATTCTGCCTGATCCAGATGTGAGTTTGCTGAGCATGTACTTTGGAAATCCATTTACTTTATTCTGATACCGAAAGAGATATGGATACCCATCATTGCTCTTATATTTACAGTCCAGGGTAACAATTTCATCTTCAAAGGCAGTTTGAACTGGTGTTGACTGATCAATACTGTCCTTGTTCTCTGCAATAAATCTCTTAGCCAGTGTGACATAGTTCACCTGCTGAATTATTTAACACAAACAAGAAAAAAACAGAATCTGTCAGTGAAAAAAACTAATATACAGAGTAAAACTAATCTCCTGTTAGTGTCAGGATAGACCTGTCAACATTGTTGTCTTTCTTCGGTGTTAGTACTGAATGAAAGAGATTTCACAAGCTGTGTTCATTTTAAAGTCTCCAAAAAGACACTGAGGTAATGTTTCCCCCTAGTGGCTGACTTATGGCACTGTTCTTCTGTTACTTGGAAGAAACAAATGCAGTCATGGTTGGTGTCAGTACTACATTTTCACATCTTTTAAAGAGTTAAGGCACCTGCTAAACCTAAAAGAATTGTTTAACTCGTTTGATGAATTTAACTGGAAATGAATGTTGCATATAATGGACTGATCGGTTAACATATTGATTATTTTGAGACTAAATGACTTTAGATAATGGTAAAATGTCACTGTGATATGCATATGTGACTGTTACAAGAAACTGTGTTTATGCATGTTTAGAGGATTAATCAAGTACTATTCCTAAAATTATGTGTACGTCAGACTGAATGAAATCAGAGGAAAGTGAGAAAGAGGCTGTCATGACTCAACCATGACTTAGCCAGGAATACTTATTGTATATAAATATTCAACATTCCGAAATCCGCAATTATTTGCAATTACTTTGCGTCCCACATATTTTATCAACATGCAAATAATTTTTACTCATTTCACATGTAAAAAAACACTGTGATTGCCTAAAGGGACTGAAAGGTACATATTCATCTGTGAGATTGTTCGTTCTCTCTGGTGACAGGTTTTTTGTATCGTGTAGTAGTGTTTCCTGTCACTGTGGGCACCAGGGCACAGTAATACAGTGCAGAGTCTGTCACTTCAGCAGAAGAGATCTCCAGAGTCACTTGGTTTTTATCTTGATTGACTTTTGAAGTTATTCGAGGGTCCAGGTCAGAACTCTGGTTCTTTGTAGAGCTCTTCACAATAGCCAGCAGGAATCTGTGAGCTGATCTGGGATACTGGCGATACCAGTGAAAATATTCATTGCTTGTTATGGTGTAGTCACAGGACAGAGACACTGTGGATCCCTCCACATTATACACCTCAGTGTGAGTTGATTTAATGCTTTGTCCATCGATGAAAGCTGAAAAGGTGAAAGAATGACTCTAGTCAACAATGTCGACATACATATTGACATAAGTCGTACAAATATGCTAAACTCAGTGTAATAAAAAATTATTTATATACAAACACATCATTCCTGTTAGAAGAAAAAAACTATATTGTGCAAATTAATATGAAATTAGGTGACACACTACAGAACCCATAGGGTGACATGAATATGAATTCACAGACAGTTCAGAGAAAACTACTTACTTGAAAAGACTGTGAGGAGAAGAGCTGTAAGGAACGGCATTGCTGAAAAGATGAGCAAACTGACACTGATCACAGCTTGAGTTATTCTGGAGTCATGGTGTTTCTTTAACTCCTCCCCTTTCTCCCAAAACACAGCAAACATGTTCAAATGTTGACATTTCCTTTTCTACTCAATTACATTCAATATGTAGCAAGCTCTGTAATTTAATAAATAATAGTGAAACTTGCTCCCAGGGCTTTGTCACTAAAAAAATATTTCAATCTGACTTTTTTCATGGTCACTTTCCATAAGAAATATGAAAAATGTTATAAATGCATTCCTGTTGGAGAATTTAAAACTATAACTGCCCAGAGTGACATCAGCAAAATGAACATCCATACAAGAACTTTCATTTAATCAATGCTGTACAATCATAACAACAATTAGGATTCTATATCACTACCATTTGTTTATTTATTTGTTTGTTTGTTTGCTTGTTTTTTAATTTTTTTAAATAGGGATTCTTATGTTTCTTATTTCTGTCAGTGGGATGTTCTTTATCCACCTCTGATATCTCTCTGTACACCTTTATTTCCTCACAATCTATAACAATAAGACAGAACCTTTGTGCAGTCTTTCTGTCACTATGATAATTTGAAAAATCAAATTATTTCTGATTTT
Organism: Chanos chanos; assembly: GCF_902362185.1. NCBI lineage: Eukaryota > Metazoa > Chordata > Actinopteri > Gonorynchiformes > Chanidae > Chanos > Chanos chanos. Next base: position 7,748,761 of record NC_044499.1, read on the forward strand.
GAGTTCTCATTTAATGCAAATTTTTGCCCAGGTATTGAATCAAACCAAAGATCAGAGCTGTGCTTCTAGGTTCTTTGATCATATTTTCATGATTAGTACTGAGGAGGTCCATTAGGCTACTGTCTGTACCAGACAAGGTAAATGTTGCCACCACTTGATTCAGATGAGCATTTTAATGTTACTGATTCTTCCTCTTTCCACATGAAATTGGTGTCTCTATCACTTGGTCCAATTCTATCCTGTGCAGTAATACCTGTACACAAAATGCACATAAACAAAGGTGCGAAAATAATTATGTTTTTTCATAAATTGAGATAGTCTGAACCTTATTTTCTCATAGATTGTACTTTTTTTTTCAAATGAGTTTTGAACAACCTGCTGTCACCCAGGAGCCGAAGAGGACAGTAGTACACAGCACAAACACACACACACACACACACACACACACACACACACACACACACACACACACCCTGGGTTGTCTCTCTTTCTTTGGAATATATAGACTTTCTGACTGCAGAATGCTTATTTGATGACTGCTAAACTGTCCTTACAATGATCTGCATAACCAATAATGATCATTTACTGTAATATAATACAGTTTTATTCATAGAGCTTGGCATAAGGTGAAGGGCTTTGATAATGAAATTGAATTGAACATAAATACATTTTGATTTAAAAATTTTGATTTTGCGTAATGAAATACCACCTGTTGCTTTGACTATTTGCTTTGGGAAACTTGTTTATTTAAAATTCATTTTAAACTTTGTTGCAGTTACTGTATTCATAAAAATCTGTTAAAAAAAATGAAATATGTTATCCACTTTAACTTTCAGATATCTCAACTCGAAAAATAGGCTTTCATTTTCAAAACAATGGTGTCCCAATATAACGGTATCATGGCTTTAGCAGGTGCAACCACAAACAAGACTCATCAAAATTTTTTTTAATATAACTCGTATCAGATTTATCAGACTGTGGTTGTGGTATTTTATTTTCTAAAGGTTCAAAGAAAATTCTCCAGCTGAGTTTTTGTACGACTGCTCTCATACTTTGTGTCACTGGGCTGGTCTAATAGTACAGTAGTAAAGACCTGTATCTGACAGAGTTACTTTTTTAACCTTGAGTTCACAACCTTTAGATAATTCTTTAGACTCAAAATGGGAGTCAGAGTTAGACCAGCGTATCAAATATTCAGGTGATCTCTTAGGATACTGTCTGTACCAGTAACATGAAACACTGCCGCTGGCCTCATATGAGCATGTCAGTGTTACAGCTTCATGTTCTTCCCTGATCATGTTGGTGTCCACTGTTGGCCAAATATTATCAGCAGATACAACTGTAATGAAAAGGAACAGATATGTGAGGACATCTGAAATGATGTAATCTAACTGTGAAACCAAACATTTTAAATGTTATCAAGTAGCAATTTTAAAATATTTAGTCAAATATGATGCATGGAGTTAGCATGCTGAAGTCATTCTCACAATTTACCTGATGTTGTAATGAGTATCAGTAGCAATGTCTCCATGTGCAATATACTAGTTAGAATAGATCTGTCTTTGTTGTGCTCTGTGGTCTGTGGTGTTTCCTCTGTCTGTTATTATGTGTGTGTATGTCTGCATGTGTGAGTCTTCTTTGTTCACTTCATAAACTCTTGACAATCCAAATCAGGAAGTTCCTACTTTCTGCTTGTCACACCCCAGGTTCTTCCTGGAACACACAAAGCAGCAGCCCTGGTCAAACTAATATTATTTGGATGTGGATACAACCTTCAGAAGATCCCGGATCTCAGAGTGGACTGGAAGGAACTCAGAGATTCAGAAGAACACCAACTTACGCATGGAAGAGTTATAATGAATAAATAATCACAATAATAATGATAATAATGATCAAACTCACAATCAAAATCACTATCACAATAGCAATAGTAATGTCCTACCAAACAGGCTTCTGTACTTGTGATGAATGAATAACAATAACAAAAACAGTAACAACCATGATTTCCCACCAAACAGGCTTCTGTAACAGTGTTAATGAGGTTAAAGTTGCTCTACATTGTTGACTTTACAAAAGAAACTAAGAAAACAGTAGCAAACTAATACTATTTGGATGCGGATACATTCTTCAGAAGATCCTGGATCTCCCAGTGGACTGGTAGGAACTCAGAGGTTCAGAGGAACAGCACCTGACCGAAGGGAGAGTTATAATGAATAAAGAATCACAGTAACTATGATAACAACGATCACAATCACAATCAAAATCACAATCACAATTATAATAGCAATAACAATAGTAATGTCCCAAACAAACAGGCTTCTATACTTATGATGAATGAATAACAATAACATTAACAACAGCTATCATTTCCTGCCCAGCAGGCTTCTGTAACATCTTTTATGAGGTTAAAGTTGCTCTACATTATTGACTTTTAAAAAGAAACTAAAAAGACAGTAGCATTTTGAGGTTACCGGTTTTTGGATCATTGTTGAATGTAATGTAGTCACTTTGGGCCTCAGAGCACAGTAGTACACAGCATAGTCAGACACATGCAGATTCATTGTAACAGAAAGTGATGATGAAGAAACATCCACATCACCACTGAATCTGTCTATAAATGAATCATCATTTCTGCCTGATCCAGAGCTGCATTTGCTGAGCAATTTGGAAATCCAATTGCTTTATTCTGGAACCAAAAAAGATATGGATTACCATCATTGCTGCTGTTTTTAGAGAGCAGTGCAACATTTCCATCTTCAAAGGCAGTTTCAACTGTCAATGTTGTTGTATTTATTCGGTGTTCGTACTGAATGAAAGACAGAATTCACAGGCTGTGTTCATTTTAAATTCTCTGAAATGACACCTGAGTAATGTCTCCACCTAGTGGCTGACTTATGGCACTGTTCTTCTGTTACTTGGAAGAAACAAATGCAGTCATGGTTGGTGTCAGTACTACATTTTCACATCTTTTAAAGAGATAAGGCACCTGCTAAACCTAAAAGAATTGCTTCACTCATTTGATGAATTTAACTTGAAATGAATGTTGCACATAATGAACTGATCAGTTAACATATTGATCATTTTGAGACTAAATAACTTTAGATAATGGTAAAATGTCACTTTGACATGCATATGTGACTGTTACAAGAAACTGGGTTTGTGAATGTTTAGAGGATTAATCAAATACTTTTCTCAAAACGATGTGTAAGTAAAACTCAATGATATCAGAAGAAAGTGAGAAAGAGGCTGGCATGACTCAACCATTATTTAGCCAGAAGTATTCATAGTACAGAAAATTTCAAAATTCTGAAATCTATTTTGCAATTACTTTGCGTCCAACATATTTTGTCAACATGCAAAAATTTCTACTCATGTTGTAAAAAAAATACAGTGATTGCCAACAGGGACTGAAAGACTCTGAGCAAGCTACACATTCATCTGTGAGATTGTTCCCTCTCTAATGTCAGGTTTTTGTATGGTGTACTTGGGTTTCCTGTCACTGTGGGCTCCAGGGCACAGTAATACAGTGCAGAGTCTGTCACTTCAGCAGAGGAGATCTCCAGAGTCACTTGGTTTTTATCTTGATTAACATTTGAAGTCAGTCTTTTATCGAGCTCTGAATTCTTTGGGGCTGTGGAGCTCTTTAAAATAAACAGCAGGAACTGGGGAGCTGATCTGAGATACTGACGATACCAATGTATATTGTCATTGCCTGTTGTGGAGTAGTTACAGGACAAAGACACTGTGGATCCCTTCACATCAGACACCTCAGTTTGAGTTGGTGTGATGCTTCTTCCATGACTGAAACCTGAAAAAATGAAAGAATTACTGTTTAAAACAACATCATCATACATACTGACATGACTATCACACATATACTCAACTCAGTGTAGTAAAAAGTGATGTATACACAAACATATCATGTCTGTTTAAAAACAACCCTATGTTGTGCAAATGAGTGTAAAATGAAGTTGCACACTACAGAAGCCATAGTGTGACATGAATATGAATATGAAGACAGTTCAGAGAAAACTACTTACTTGAAAAGACTGTGAGGAGAAGAGCTATAAGGAGCAGCATGGCTGAAAAGATGAGCAAACTGACACTGATCACAGCTTGAGTTATTCTGGAGTCATGGTGTTTCATTAACTCCTCCTCTTTCTCCCAAAACAGAGCAAAACTGCTAAAATGATGACATTTCCATTTCTACTCTAATACACTCATTTTGTTATAAACTCTGTAATTTATAATGTAAATAGTTGTGAAATATGTTCTCAACACTTTAACACTTAGCGTTTTAATCCGACTTTTGGTGGAACGTAAATGCATTTTCATTTTAAAATTCTGATTTTGTGTTATGAAATAACACCAGTTGATTAGGATATTTACTTTAAGAATCTTGCTTATTAAAATTCCATTTAAAGTAAGTTGCAGTTACAGTATTCACAAAAATCTGTAAAGAACAGAATCTGTTAGTCACTTTAGCTTTTAGATGTCTAAATTCAAAAAGTAGGGATTAATATTTAAAATAATGGTGTCTCAAAATACCCTCATCATTGTCTTAGCAGGTGCAACCACAAACGAGACTCATCAAAATTCTTTTAATATAACACATATCGGATTTATCAGACTGTGGTTGTGGCATTTTATTTTCTAAAGCTTCAAAGAAAATTCTCCAGCTGAGTTTTTGTACGACTGCTCTGATACTTTGTATCACTGGGCTGGTCTAATAGCACAGTAGTAAAGAGCTGTATCTGTCAGAGTTACAGCTTTAACTTTGAGTTCACAAGATGTAGATGATTCTTTAGATTCAAACTGAGCGTCAGAGTTAGACCCACGTATCAAATATTCAGGTGATCTGTTAGGATACTGTCTGTACCAGTAACAGTAAACACTGACACTAGCCTCATATGAGCATGTCAGTGTTACAGCTCCCTGTTCTTCCCTGATCATCTTGGTGTCCACTGTTGGCCAGATTCTATCAGCAGATATAACTGTAATGAAAAGGAAGAGATATGTGAGAACATCTGAAATGGTCTTAATGCTAGTTAGGAAATTAAACATCTTAAATGCTATAGACGAGCAATTCTGAAATATGTATGACCACATTTATGGTATGATGTGTGGAGTTAGCAGATTGAATTCATTCTCACAATTTACCTGATGTTGTAATGAGAATCAGTAGTAGTGATGTCTCCATGTGCAATATACTAATCAGAATAGATCTGTCTTTTTTTTGTGCCCAGTGGTCTATGGTGTTTACTCTGTGTGTTTTTTCTGCATGTGAGTGTGAGTCTTTCTTGTTCACTTAATAAGTTCACAACAAACCTAATCAGGAAGTTCCTGCTCTCTGCTTGTCATATCCTGGGTTCTTCCTGGAACTCGCAAAGCAGCAGCCCTGTTCAAACTAATACTATTTGGATGTGGATATATCCTTCAGAAGATCCTGGATCTCCCAGTGGACTGGTAGGAATTCAGAGATTCAGAAGAACAGCAACTGACCCAAGGAGGAATCATGATGAAAGATTAACAATAGCAATATCAATAACAATAACAATAACAATAACAGTAACAATTCAGAATCCGATTCAGATTCAGACCACCTTATTGGTCCAAAGAAGAACAATTCATTTGCAGCTTACCCAGTCTATACTGTACCATATCATACCATGCCACACACACAACTTTGATAATCACAGACAGGCAGTTATATGTCAGAGGCTACAGAGCAACATACATGGGTCATTACAAGGCAAAACAATCAGCAGTGAATAAAAGAATTGAGAAGAAAAGAAAAGAAAAGAAAAGAAAAGAAAAGAAAAGAAAAGAAAAGAAAAGAAAAGAAAAGATGATAAGATAAAAATAAAATAAAATAAAAATATTTGTTATGCTTCATATAATAACAATAACAATAACAAAAACAGTGATTTCCGGTTTCAGTAACAACTTTCATTTGGATAAAATTGCTTCACATTGTTACTTTTAAAAAAAGAAACTGAGAGAACAGTAGTACTATGAAGTTCCCTGCTTTTGTATCATTGTTGAATGTAATGTAGTCACTGTGGGCCTCAGAGCACAGTAGTACACAGCAGAGTCAGACACATGCAGCTTCTGGATTGTCAGAGAAAGTGATGATGAAGAAACATACAGCTCAACAATGAATCTGTCTTTAAATTCATCATCATTACTGCCTGATCCAGATGTGAGTTTGCTGAGCATGTACTTTGGAAAATCATTTGCTTTGTTCTGGTAGCAAAAGAGATATGGATACCCATCACTGCTCTTATATTTACAGTCCAGTGTAACAGTTTCATCTTCAAAGGCAGTTTAAACTGGTGTTGACTGTTCAATGCTGTCCTCTGCCTTGTTCTCTGTAATAAAAACAGACAGTGAGAAAAAAGCCAATGATGATAAATCTTAATATAACTATTATAAATCAGAAATGTGACAAATAACATATCCAAAAAACAGACAGTCAAAAACAGAAAACTCCTCAGCCAGTGTGACACAGTTCAGCTCCTAAATGATTTCGAACAAACAAGCGAAAAAAGAGAATCTCTCAGTGAACACAACTAATATATAGGGTAAAGCTAATCTCCTGTTAATGTCAGGGTATACCTGTCAAAGTTGTTGTCTTTCTTCAGTGTTAGTGCTGAATGAAAGACAAAATTCACAGGCTGTGTTCATTTTAAAGTCTGTAAAAAGACACCAGGGTAATGATTCCACCTAGTGGCTGACTTATGGCACTGTTCTTCCATTGTGTGGATGAAACAAATGCAGTCATGATCGATGTCAGTCCTGCATTTTCACACTTTCTAAACTGGTAAGGCACCCATCAAAGCTAAAAGAATGATTAAATTTGTTTGATGAATTTGACTGAAAACGCATGCTGCATATATAACAATGATCGGTTCACATATTGATCATTTCTACACCAAATATCTTTAGATAATGATAAATGTCAGTGTAATATGCATATGTGACTGTTATGAGAAACTGGGTTTCTGAATGCTGAGAGAATTTATCAAATTCTATCCGCAAAAGAACTTTACGTATGACTGAATGAAATCAGAGGAAAGTGAGAAAGAGGCTGACATGACTCAGCCATGACTTAGCCAGGAGCACTCATGGTAAAGAAATATTCAACATTCTGAAATCTGTTTTGCAATTACTTTGCATCCAACATATTTTGTTGACATGTAAATAATTTTTACTCATGTTTTAAAAAACACAGTGATTGCCAAAAGGGACTGAATGACCCTTTAGGCTATACATTTCTCTGTGAGATTGTTTGTTCTCTGATGTCAGGTTTTTGTATGGTGTAGTTGGGTTTCCTGTCACTGTGGGTGCCAGGGCACAGTAATACAGTGCAGAGTCTGTCACTTCAGCAGAGGAGATCTCCAGCGTCACTTGGTTTTTGTTTTGATTGCTTGTTGAAGTCAGTCTTTTGTCCAAGTCAGAACTCTTGTTCTCTTTAGAATTCTTTAAAATAGCCAGCAGGAACTGGGGAGCTGATCTGGGATACTGGCGATACCAGTGAAAATAGTCATTGCGTGTTGTGGTCAAGTCACAGGACAGAGACACTGTGGATCCCTCCACATCATACACCTCAGTTTGAGTTGATTTGATGCTTTGTCCATGAATGAAACCTGAAAAAATGAAAGAGTTTCTCTTTTAAACAGTACATATTGACATAAGTCTAACACATATACTGAACTCAGTGTAGTAAAAAGTGATGTTTACTCAAACATATCATTCCTGTTTGAAAACAACCCTATGTTATGCAAATTAATATGAAATTAAATTGCACACTACAGAACCCACAGGGTGACATGAACATGAATTTACAGACAGTTCAGAGAAAACTACTTACTTGAAAAGACTGTGAGGAGAAGAGCTGTAAGGAACAGCATTGCTGAAAAGATGAGCAAACTGACACTGATCACAGTTTGAGTTATTCTGGAGTCATGGTGTTTCTTTAACTCCTCCCCTTTCTCCCAAAACACAGCAAAGATTTTCAAATGTAACAAAATACCCTCATCATTGTCTTAGCAGGTGCAACCACAAACAAGAGTAGTCAAAATTCTTTTAATATGACTCATATCAGATGTATCAGACTGTGGTTGTGGTATTTTATTTTCTAAATCTTCAAAGAAAGTTCTCCAGGTGAGTTTTTGTATGATTGCTCTGATACTTTGTATCACTGGGCTGGTTTAAAAGCACAGTAGTAAAGAGCTGTATCTGTCAGAGTTACAGCTTTAACTTTGAGTTGACAACCTTTAGGTAACTCTTTAGACTCAAAATGAGAGTCAGTTTTAGACCCATGTATCAAATATTCAGGTGATCTGTTAGGATACTGTCTGTACCAGTAACAATAAACATCTCTAGTTGACATGTCCATTGAGCATGTCAGTGTTACAGCTTCATTTTCTCCCCTGATCATGTTGGTGTCCACTGTTGGCCAAATTCTATCAGCAAATACAACTGTAATGAAAAGGAAGAGATATGTGAGAATATCTGAAATGGTGTAATCTAACTGTGAAACTACGCATTTTAAATGTTATCAAGTAGCAATTTTGAAATATTTAGTCAAATATGGTGGATGAAGTTAGAAGATTGAAGCCATTCTCACAATTTACCTGATGTTGTAATGAGAATCAGTAGTAGTGATGTCTCCATGTGCAACATACTAGTCAGAATAGATGTGTCTTTTCTGTGCTCTGTGGTCTGTGGTGTTTCCTCTGTCTGTTATTATGTGTGTGTATGTCTGCATGTGTGAGTCTTTTTTGTTCACTTCATAAACTCTTGACAATCCAAATCAGGAAGTTCCTACTCTCTGCTTGTCACACCCCGGGTTCTTCCTGGAACACACATCAGCAGCCCTGGTCATACTAATACTACATGGATGTGGATACAACCTTCAGAAGATCCTGGATGTCAGAGTTGTCTGGCAAGAACTCAGAAATTCAGAAGAACAGCAACTGACCCAAGGAAGAGTTATAATGCATGAATAACAATACAAATAACAAAAACAATAATATGGATTGTCAGAGAAAGTGACGATGAAGAAATGTCCACATCAGAACTGAATCTGTCTTGAAATTCATCATCATTACTGAATGATCCAGAGCTGCATTTGCTGAACATGTACTTTGGAAATCCAATTGCTTTGTTCTGGAACCAAAACAGATATGGATTACCACCATTGCTCCTGTATTTAGAGAGCAGTGCAACATTTTCATCTTCAAACGCGGTTTGAACTGGTGTTGGCTGTTCAATACTGTCCTCTGCCTTGTACTCTGTAATAAATAAACCTTTTAGCCAGCATGACGTAGTTCACCTCCTGAATTTTTTTAAACAAACACGAAAAAACAGAATCTGTCAGTGAAAACAACTAATATGCAGAGTAAAACTAATCTCCTGTTAGTGTCAGGGTAGACCTGTCAACATTGTTGTCTTTCTTTGGTGTTAGTACTGAATGAAAGACAGGCTGTGTTCACAGGCTGTGTTCATTTTAAAGTCTCTGAAATGACACCAGAGTAATGACTCCACCTGGTGGCTGACCTGTGGCACTGCTCTTCTGTTACTTGGAAGAAACAAATGCAGTCATGGTTGGTGTCAGTCCTACATTCTCACATCTGTTAAAGAGATAAGGAACCTGTTAAACCTAAAAGAATTGTTTAACTGGAAATGAATGTTGCATAACATGGACTGATCAGTTTTCATATTGATGATTTTGAGACTAAATAGTTTTAGTTAATGGTAAAATGTCAGTGTAATATGCATATGTGACTGTTACAAGAAACTGGGTTCGTAACTCTTTAGAGGATTAATCAAATACTTTTCTCAAAACGATGTGTAAGTAAGACTTAATGAAATCAGAGGAAAGTGAGTAAGAGGCTGACATGACTCAACAATGACTTAGCCAGGAGTATTTATAGTACAGAAATATTCAAAATTCTGAAATCTGTTTTGCAATTACTTTGTGTCCAACATATGTTGTCAACATGCAAACATTTCTACTTGTGTTGTAAAAAAATACAGCGACTGCCTAAAGGGACTGAAAGACTCTGAGCAAGCTACACATTCCACTGTGAGATTGTTCCCTCTCTAATGTCAGGTTTTTGTATGGTGTAGTTGTGTTTCCTGTCACTGTGGGTGCCAGGGCACAGTAATACAGTGCAGAGTCTGTAATCTCAGCAGAGGAGATCTCCAGCGTCACTTGGTTTTTATTTTGATTAAATTTTGAAGTCAGTCTTTTATCAATCTCTGAATTCTTTGGGACTTTAGAACTCTTTAAAATAAGCAGCAGGAACTGGGGAGCTAATCTATGATACTGACGATACCAATGTATATTGTCATTGCCTGTTGTTGAGTAGTTACAGGACAAAGACACTGTGGATCCATCCACATCAAACTCCTCAGTTTGAGTTGGTGTGATGCTTCTTCCATGACTGAAACCTGAAAAAATGAAAGAATTACTGTTTAAAGAACGTCATCATACATACTGACATGACTCTCACAAATATACTCAGCTCAGTGTAGTAAAAAAGGATGTATACACAAACATATCATTTCTGTTTAAAAACAACCCTATGTTGTGCAAATGAGTGTAAAATTAAGTTACACACTACAGAACCCACAGAGCGACATGATCATGTATTAACAGACAGTTCAGAGAAAACTACTTACTTGAAAAGACTGTGAGGAGAAGAGCTGTAAGGAACAGCATTGCTGAAAAGATGAGCAAACTGACACTGATCACAGCGTGAGTTATTCTAGAGTCATGGCGTTTCTTTAACTCCTCCCCTTTCTCCCAAAACACAGCAAAGATGTTCAAATTTAACAAAATACCCTCATCATTGTCTTAGCAGGTGCAACCACAAACAAGAGTCATCGAAATTCTTTTAATATAACTCGTATCGGATTTATCAGACTGTGGTTGTGGTATTGTATTTTCTAAAGCTTCAAAGAAAATTCTACAGGTGAGTTTTTGTATGATTGCTCTGATACTTTGTATCACTGGGCTGGTTTAAAAGCACAGTAGTAAAGAGCTGTATCTGCCAGAGTTACAGCTTTAACTTTGAGTTCACAACCTTTAGGTAACTCTTTAGACTCAAAATGAGAGTCAGATTTAGACCCACGTATCAAATATTCAGGTGATCTGTTAGGATACTGTCTATACCAGTAACAATAAACATCTCTAGTTGACACATCCATTGAGCATGTCAGTGTTACAGCTTCATGTTCTTCCCTGATCATCTTGGTGTCCACTGTTGGCCATATTCTATCAGCAGATACAACTGTAATGAAAATGAGCAGATATGTGAGAACATCTGAAATGGCGTAATCTAACTGTGAAACTATACATTTTAATTATTATCGATGAGCAATTTTGAAATATTTAGTCAAATATGATGCATGGAGTTAGCAGACTGAGATCATTCTCACAATTTACCTGATGTTGTAATGAGTATCAGTAGTAGTGATGTCTCCATGTGCAACATACTAGTCAGAATAGATCTGTCTTTTTTGTGCTCTGTGGCATGTGGTGTTTCCTCTGTCTGTTATTATGTGTGTGTATGTCTGCATGAGTGAGTCTTTTTTTTTTTTACTTCATAAACTCTTGACAATCCAAATCAGGAAGTTCCTGCTCTCTGCTTGTCACACCCCGGGTTCTTCCTGGAACACGCAAAGCAGCAGCCCTGGTCAAACTAATACTACATGGATGTGGATACATCCTTCAGAAGATCCCGGATCTCCCAGTGGACTGGTAGAAACTGAAAGATCCAGAAGAACAGCAACTGACCCAAGGAAGAGTTAGAATGAATAAATAATCACAATAATAATAATAATAATAATAATGATCAAACTCACAATCAAAATCATGATCAGAATAGCAATAGTAATGATAATAGCAATAGTAATGTCCGACCAATCAGGCTTTTGTAGTTATGATGAAGGAATAACAATAACAAAAACAAAAACAACCATCATTTCCTGCCAAACAGGCTTCTGTAACATCTTTTATGAGGTTAAAGTTGCTCTGCATTGTTGACTTTAAAGACGAAACTAAGAAGACAGTAGCAGTATGAAGTTCCCTGTTTTTGGGTCATTGTTGAATCTAATGTAGTCACTGTAGGCCTTAGAGCACAGTAGTAAACAGCAGAGTCAGACACATGCAGCTTCTGGATTGTCAGAGAAAGTGATGATGAAGAAATGTCCACATCAGAACTGAGTTTGTCTTGAAATTCATCATCATTACTGTCTGATCCAGATGTGTTTGCTGAGCATGTACTTTGGAAATCCATTTGCTTTGTTCTGGTAGCAAAAGAGATATGGATACCCATCACTGCTCTTATATTTACAGTCCAGTGTGACAGTTTCATCTTCAAATGCACCTTGAACTGGTGTTGACTGTTCAATACTGTCCTCTGCCTTGTTCTCTGTAATAAAAAAAGACAGTGATAAAAAAGCCAATGATGACGAATCTTAATATAAATATTATAAATCAGGAATGTAGTAATGACAAATATGAATTTAATTTAAATATTAGAAATTAAAATATTAGAAATCAAAAATGTGATAAATTACATACACAGAAAAAAAGAAAACTCAGCGAGTGTGACACAGTTCACCTCGTAAATTATTTAAAATAAGCAAGCAAAATAAGAGAATCTCTCAGTGAAAACAATTAATATACAGAGTAAAACTAATCTCCTGGTAATGTCAGGATAGACCTGTCAACATTGTTGTCTTTCTCTGGTGTTAGTACTGAATGAAAGACAGAATTCACAGGCTGTGTTCATTTTTAAGTCTCTAAAAGGGCACCAGGGTGATGATGCCACCTAGTGGCTAACATCTGGCACTGTTCTTCTGTTGTGTGGAAGAAACAGATGCAGTCATGGTTCACGTCAGTCCTGCATTGTCACACTTTTTAAAGTGTTAAAGGACCCATCCAAACTAAAAGAAATCTAATTTGTTTGATTAATTTAACTGGAAATGTGTGCTGCATATATTAGACTTTTTGGTTCGCATATTCATCAATATCTACACCAAATAACTTTAGATTGTGGTAAATGTCAGTGTAATATGCATATGCATATGTAATATGCATATGGGTTTATGAATATTTAGAGAATTAACCATATACTATTCCCAAAAGAAGTGTAAGTCAGACTGAATGAGATACAGAGGAAAGTGAGAAAGAGATTGACATGGACTGGTGTGCAGAGCAAGAGGGATGACAAACGATCATCTCCTATGGTCTTGGTCCAACGACTTACCCAAGCCATTTATTAATGTTACTTTGTTCGTTTTTTTTCCATGGACACCGCCCAAAAAATAAGAATACATTGACCAAAACGAACCACAATGCTGACTGAAGCAGCCATGTTTGAACACAGAGATACCTTCTCTACTTTACCCTCTCCCATAGGTGAGTTTGGCGTTAACTTTGAAAACCAAGCTCCACCCACAATGCAAGCCAAAATGGAAAGTGTTACGAAAGATCATATGCCTAACGGAACGCTCTAACATAACACGGATGCATACAAACATTTGAGAAAAATACAAACCATTCAAAGCTTTGTTTCAAATATGAGGAAAAGAGTGACCAGACCAGAAAGTTATTGACATGATCAGTCCTTTGGTAACTCAGGTGATGCTTATTCAATACATGTCATTCAGTGGTGTCAACTCAACCATGAGTTTCTCAGGAACAGTTACCCAAGGTAAATACTTAATATTCTGAAGACTGCTTTGCAATTGCTTTCCCTGCAACATATTTTATCACCATGCAAATAATTTATACTCATCCCATGGAAAACACAGTAATTGCCAAAAGGGACTGAATGACTCTTTAGGCTATACATTCCTCTGTGAGATTGTTCCCTCTCTGATGTCAGGTTTTTGTATGGTGTACTTGGGTTTCCTGTCACTGTGGGCTCCAGAGCACAGTAATACAGTGCAGAGTCTGTCAGTTTAGCAGAGAAGATCTCCAGCGTCACTTGGTTTTTGTTCTGAATGACTGTTGAAGTCAGTCTTTTGTCCAAGTCAGAACTCTTGTTCTCTTTAGAATTCTTTAAAATAGCCAGCAGGAATTGGGGAGCTGATCTGGGATACTGGCGATACCAGTGTAAATAGTCATTGATTGTTGTGGAGTAGTCACAGGTCAGAGACACTGTGGATCCCTCCACTTTGAAATCTTCAGTTTGAGTTGATTTAATGCTCTGTCCATGAATGTAACCTGAAAAAATGAACGAATTATTCATTTAAACAGTACATATTGACATAAATCTAACACATATACTGAATTCAGTGTAGTAAAAAGTGATGTTTATTCAAACATATCATTCCTGTTTAAAAACAACCCTATGTTATGCAAATTAATATGAAATTCAGTGACACACTACAGAACCCACAGGGTGACATGATCATGTATTAACAGACAGTTCAGAGAAAACTACTTACTTGAAAAGACTGTGAGGAGAAGAGCTGTAAGGAAGAACATTGCTGAAAAGATGAGCAAACTGACACTGATCACAGCTTGAGTTATTCTGGAGTCATGGTGTTTCTTTAACTCCTCCCCTTTCTACCAAAACGCAGCAAATATGCTAAAATGTTGACTTTTCCTTTTCTACTCAATTACATTCAATATGTAGCTCTGTAACTCTGTAATTTAATGAATAATAGTGAAATTTGCTCCCATTTTAAAACATTTTAAACTGACATTTTTCAAGGTCACTCTCCAAAAGAAATATGAAAAATGTTATCAACGCATGCCTGTTGGAGATTTTAAAAACATAACTTCACAGAGTGATATCAGCAAAATGAGCATCCATACAGTCCAACTGTCATTTAAACAATATTGTATAATCATGATAACAATTAGGATTCTGTATCACTAGTATTTATTTATTTATTTATTTATTTATTTATTTATTTATTAATTATTCATAGAGCTTGACATTAGGATGAAGGACTTTGATGATGGAATTGAATTGAACATGTACACATTTTAATTTTAAGATTTTGATCTCATATAATGAAATACTACCAGTTGGTTAGGCTATTTGCTTTGGGAAACTTGTTTATTTAAAATTTTAAACTGTTTCCATTTACGTTATTCAAAAAATCTGTAAAAATAAATATTTAAATGAACAAATAAACAAATAGAAAATAAAAAAGAAAATTTGTTATCCACATTTGCTTTCAGTTGTCTCAATTCAAACAGCAGGCATACATTTTCAAAACAATGGTGTTCCAATATTACGTTATCGTGGCCTTAGCAGGTGTAACCACAAACGACACTAATCAAAAATGTTGTTAATAAAGTTCATATCAGATTTAGCAGACCGTGGTTGTGGTATTGTATTTTCTAAAGCTTCAAAGAAAATTCTCCAGGTGAGTTTTTGTACAACTGCTCTGATACTTTGTATCACTGGGCTGGAATAATAGCACAGTAGTAAAGAGCTGTATCTGCCAGAGTTACAGCTTTAACTTTGAGTTCACAAGATGTAGATGATTCTTTAGAATCAAAATGAGAGTCAGAGTAAGACCTGTGTATCAAGTGTTCAGGTGATCTGTTAGGATACTGTCTGTACCAATAACACCAAACATTGCTACTTGACTCATATGAGCATGTCAGTGTTACAGCTTCATGTTCTCCCCTGATCATGTTGCTGTCCACTGTTGGCCAAATTCTATCAGCAGATACAACTGTAATGAAAAGGAAGAGATATGTGAGAACATCTGAAATGCTGTAATCTAACTGTGAAACTAAACATCTTAAATGTTATTGATGAGCAATTTTGAAATATTTAGTCAAGTATGATGCATGGATTTAGCATTCTCACAATTTACCTGATGTTGTAATGAGTATCAGTAGTAGTGATGTCTCCATTTGCAATATACTAGTCAGAATAGATCTGTGTTTTTTTGTGCTCCGTGGTCTGTGGTGTTTCCTCTGTCTGTTATTATGTGTGTGTATGTCTGCATGTGTGAGTCTTTTTTGTTCACTTCATAAACTCATGACAATCCAATTCAGGAAGTTCCTACTCTCTGCTTGTCACACCCCAGGTTCTTCCTGGAACACACAAAGTAGCAGCCCTGGTCAAACTAATACTATATGGATGTGGATACATCCTTCAGAAGATCCCGGATCTCCCAGCGGACTGGTAGGAACTCAGAGTTTCAGAAGAACAGCACCTGACCAAAGGAAGAGTTATAATGAATAAATAATCACAATAATAATGACAATAACAATCACAGTCACAATCAAAATCACTATCACAATTACAATAGCAATAACAATAGTAATATCCCACCAAACAGTCTTCTGTACTTATGATGAATGACTAACAATAACAATCATAATTTCCTGCCAAACAGGCTTCTATAACATCTTTTACGAGGTTAAAGTTGCTCTACATTGTTGACTTTAAAATAGAAACTAAGAAGACAGTAGCAGTATGAGGTTCCTTGTTTTTGGGTCATTGTTGAATGTAATGTAGACACTGTGGACCTTAGAGCACAGTAGTACACAGCAGAATCAGACACATGCAGCTTCTGGATTGTCAGAGAAAGTGATGATGAAGAAATGTCCACATCAGCACTGAATCTGTCTTGAAATTCATCATCATTACTGCCTGATCCAGAGCTGCATTTGCTGAGCATGTACATTGGAAATCCATTTGCTTTATGCTGGTACCAAAAAAGATATGTAATACCATCATTGCTCCTGTATTTAGAGAGCAGTGCAACATTTTCATCTTCAAAGGCAGTTTGAGCTGGTGTTTGCTGTTCAATACTGTCCTGTGCCTTGCATTCTGTAATAAATAGACCTCTTAGCCAGCATGACGTAGTTCACCTCCTGAAATTTTTTAAAACAAACAAGAAAAAACAGAATCTGTCAGTGAAAACAACTAATATACAGAGTAAAACTAATCTCCTGTTAGTGTCAGGGTAGACCTGTCAACACTGATGTCTTTCTCTGGTGTTAGTACTGAATGAAAGACAGGCTGTGTTCACAGGCTGTGTTCATTTTAAATTCCCTGAAATGACACCAGAGTAATGATTTCACCTGCTGGCTGACTTATGGCACTGTTCTTCTGTTACTTGGAAGAAACAAATGCAGTCATGGTTGGTGTCAGTCCTACATTCTCACATCTGTTAAAGAGATAAGGAACCTGTTAAACCTAAAAGAATTGTTTAACCTGTTTGATGAATTTAACTGGAAATGAATGTTGCATATAATGGATTGATCAGTTTTCATATTGATGATTTTGAGACTAAATAACTTTAGATAATGGTAAAATGTCAGTGTAATATGCATATGTGACTGTTACAAGAAACTGGGTTCGTGAATGTTTAGAGGATTAATCAAATACTTTTCTCAAAACGATGTGTAAGTAAGACTTAATGAAATCAGAGGAAAGTGAGTAAGAGGCTGACAAGACTCAACAATGACTTAGCCAGGAGTATTTATAGTACAGAAATATTCAAAATTCTGAAATCTGTTTTGCAATTACTTTGCGTCCAACATATGTTGTCAACATTCAAACATTTCTATTCATGTTGTAAAAAAATACAGTGATTGCCAAAAGGGACTGAAAGACTCTGAGCAAGCTACACATTCCTCTGTGAGATTGTTCCCTCTCTAATGTCAGGTTTTTGTATGGTGTAGTTGTGTTTCCTGTCACTGTGGGCTCCAGAGCACAGTAATACAGTGCAGAGTCTGTCATCTCAGCAGAAAAGATCTCCAGAGTCACTTGGTTTTTATCTTGATTGACATTTGAAGTTAGTCGAGGGTCCAGCTCAGAACTCTTGTTCTTTGTAGAGCTCTTTAAAATAAACAGCAGGAATTGGGGAGCTGATCTGGGATACTGGTGATACCAGTGAAAATATTCATTGCTTGTTGTGGAGTAGTTACAGGACAGAGACACTGTGGATCCCTCCACATTATACACCTCAGTTTGAGTTGATTTAATGCTTTGTCCATGACTGAAACCTGAAAAAACGAAAGAATTACTCTTTAAAACAGTACATATTGACATAAATCTAACACATATACTGAACTCAGTGTAGTAAAAAATGATGTTTACTCATACATATCATTCCTACATATCATTCCTATGTCATGCAAATGAGTGTAAAATTAATTGACACACTACAGAACCCATGGAGTGACATGATCATGTATTAACAGACAGTTCAGAGAAGACTACTTACTTGAAAAGACTGTGAGGAGAAGAGCTGTAAGGAACAGCATTGCTGAAGAGATGAGCAAACTGACACTGATCACAGCTTGAGTTATTCTGGAGTCATGGTGTTTCTTTAACTCCTCCCTTTTCTCCCAAAACACAGTAAAGATGTTCAAATTTAACAAAATACCCTTATCATTGTCTTAGCAGGTGCAACCACAAACAAGAGTCATCGAAATTCTTTTAATATAACTCGTATCGGATTTATCAGACTGTGGTTGTGGTATTTTATTTTCTAAAGCTTCAAAGAAAATTCTCCAGGTGAGTTTTTGTACAACTGCTCTCATACTTTGTATCACTGGGCTGGATTAAAAGCACAGTAGTAAAGAGCTGTATCTGTCAGAGTTACAGCTTTAACTTTGAGTTGACAACCTTTAGGTAATTCTTTAGACTCAAAATGAGAGTCAGATTTAGACCCATATATCAAGTATTCAGGTGATCTGTTAGGATACTGTCTGTACCAGTAACATGAAACACTGCTAGTTGACTCGTCCATTGAGCATGTCAGTGTTACAGCTTCATTTTCTCCCCTGATCATCTTGGTGTCCACTGTTGGCCAAATTCTATCACCAAATACAACTGTTATGAAAAGGAAGAGATATGTGAGAACATCTGAAATGGTGTAATCTAACTGTGAAACTATTCGTTTCAAATGTTGTCAAGCAGCAGTTTTGAAATATTTAGTTAAATATGATGCATGGAGTTAGCAGATTGCTGAACAATTCTGAAATATGTATGACCACATTTATGGTATGATGTGTGAAGTTAGCAGATTGAAGTCATTCTCTCAATTTACCTGATGTTGTAATGAGTATCAGTAGTAGTGATGTCTCCATGTGCAATATACTAGTCAGAATAGATCTGTCTTTGTTGTGTTCAGTGCTCTGTGGTGTTTCCTCTGTCTGTTACTGTGTGAGTGTGTGTATGTCTGCATGTGTGAGTCTTTTTTGTTCACTTCATAAACTCATGACAATCCAAATCAGGAAGTTCCTACTCTCTGCTTGTCACACCCCAGGTTCTTCCTGGAACACACAAAGCAGCAGCCCTGGTCAAACTAATACTATTTGGATGTGGATACAACCTTCAGAAGATCCACAATCTCAGAGTTGTCTGGCAAGAACTCAGAGTTTCAGAAGAACAGCAACTGACCCAAGGAAGAGTTATAATGAATGAATAACGATACCAATAATAAAAACAATAATACGGATTGTCAGAGAAAGTGATGATGAAGAAAAATGTCCACATCACCCCTGAATCTGTCTTGAAATTCATCATCATTACTGCAGAGCTGCATTTGCTGAGCATGTACTTTGGAAATCCATTTACTTTATTCTTGTACCAAAAAAGAAATGGAGAACCATCATTGCTCTTATATTTACAGAGCAGTGTAACATTTTCATCTTCAAAGGCAGTTTGAACTGGTGCTGGCTGTTCAGTACCGTCCTCTGCATTGTACTCTATAATAAATAAACCTCTTTGCCAGTGCGGCATAGTTCACCTCCTGAATTTTTTTAAAACAAACAAGAAAAAAACAGAATCTGTCAGTGAAAACAGCTAGTGTACAGAGTAAAGCTAATCTCCTGTTAGGGTGAGGGTAGACCTGTCAACATTGTTGACTTTCTTCGGTGTTCGTATTGAATGAAAGATAGAATTCACAGGCTGTGTTCATTTTAAAGTCTGTAAAAAGACACCAGGGTAATGTTGCAACCTAGTGGTTGATTTGTGGCACTGTTCTTCTGTTGTGTGGAAGAAACAAATGCAGTCATGGTTGGTGTCAGTCCTG
Source organism: Chanos chanos (assembly GCF_902362185.1). Lineage (NCBI taxonomy): Eukaryota > Metazoa > Chordata > Actinopteri > Gonorynchiformes > Chanidae > Chanos > Chanos chanos. The sequence goes on from NC_044499.1 coordinate 7,768,807, forward strand.
CATTCTCACATCTGTCAAAGAGATAAGGCACCTGTTGAACCGATCAGTTCACATATTCATCATTTTGAGACTAAATAACTTTAGATAATGATAAATATCAGTGTAATATGCATATGTGACTGTTATGAGAAACTGGGTTTGTGAATGTTGAGAGGATTAATCAAATATTTTTCTCAAAACGATGTGTAAGTCAGACTGAATGAAACCAGAGGAAAGTGAGAAAGAGGCTGGCATGACTCAACCATGACTTAGACAGGAGTACTTGTTGTACAGAAATATTCAGCATTCTGAAATCCGCTTCGCAATTATTTTTTGTCCAACATATTTTGTCAACATGCAAATAATTTTTTTCTCATGTCATGTGATTGCCAAAAGGGACTGAAAGACTTTGAGTAAGTTATACATTCCTCTGCGAGATTGTTTGTTCTCTGATGTCAGGTTTTTGTATGGTGTAGTTGAGTTTCCTGGCACTGTGGGCACCAGGGCACAGTAATACAGTGCAGAGTCTGTCAGTTTAGCAGAGGAGATCTCCAGCGTCACTTGGTTTTTGTTTTGATTGCTTGTTGAAGTCAGTCTTTTGTCCAAGTCAGAACTCTTGGTCTCTTTAGAACTCGTCAAAATAGCCAGCAGGAACTGAGGGGCTGATCTGGGATACTGGCGATACCAGTGTATATAGTCACTGGTTGTTGTTGAGTAGTTACAGGACAAAAACACTGTGGATCCCTCCACATCATACACCTCAGTGTGAGTTGGTGTGATGCTTTTTCCATGACTGAAACCTGAAAAAGTGAAAGAATTACTGTTTAAAACAATGTCATCATACATACTGACATGACTCTCACACATAAAAAGTGATGTATACACAAACATATCATGTCTGTTTAAAAACAACCCTATGTTGTGCAAATGAGTGTAAAATTAAGTGACACACTACAGAAGCCATAGGGTGACATGAATATGAATATGAAGACAGTTCAGAGAAACTACTTACTTGAAAAGACTGTGAGGAGAAGAGCTGTAAGGAACAGCATTGCTGAAGAGATGAGCAAACTGACACTGATCACAACTTGAGTTATTCTGGAGTCATGGTGTTTCTTTAACTCCTCCCCTCGCTCACAAAACAGAGCAAAGATGCTCAGATGTTGACATTTCCATCTCTACTCTATTGCACTCATTTTGTAAAAAACTCTGTAATTTATCATGTAAATCGTTGAGAAATATGCTTCCAGCACTTTAACATTTGGCGTTTTCGTCCGACTTTTGTGGGGGTTTGTTTCCCAAAGAAATACGAAGAATGTTATAAATGCAGATTTTAAAAAATATAACCACCCAGAGTGGTATCAGCGAAACAAACATCGATGCAAAAGCTCTCATTTTAAAAAAGACTACAAAACCATAGCAACAATCAGCATTCTGCATCAGTAAAATTTTTTTTTTTTCCTTAAAGGCACTGTTTCTGATTTCTCTCAGTATGTTCTTTGTGTACCTCAGACACCTGTCTGTCTACCTTAATTTCCTCAGAGTCTAAAATAATATGGCAGTACTCGTTTGGTCACTGTGGTAACCTGAAAAACTCAAATTATTTGTGATTTTCTTTCTCATTTTGGAATTTATGGTGTTACGTCCTCGGACGTAGTTTTGTTACCGCTCGGGTGTTCCCTCTGTCTCTATGTCTCCCTTTCGCTCCCCCGCCCCATTTTCTTTTCAGGTTTGCTGGCGGATCACCATTGGCTGGGGAACATCCGAGGGAAAGTTTAAAAGACGACGGCTACACATCTGGCGCGGAACCTCCCATTTGAACTCCTGCTGCCACGTCGTTGTTATATTTTGTGAGCTCTTGTGGCAATGATGTGGACTCGTGAGTATCCAGTAAATGTGTAAATAGGTGTAAATAGTGCATTCGTCGTGTTGGTTTCTTTTGTGTTTGCTTTTTATAGTCAGCACACGTAGGGGGTGGGTGCCATTTCCGTTTAAAACGTATTTTCTCCTGTTTATATTAGTTAGGGAGGAAAGTCGAATTTGTCTTTACTTTGGTATTCTTTTGTAGGTTATTCCCTTTTTCCTATTAGTTAGATGTGTTTTGTTTATTGTTTTGGCCTGGCTCACCCCTGAAGTCTTTTGCGTTTGTACATAGTTATATATATATATAGTAATAAAAACAGGCTGACTATTTGATATCGGTTTCGGTATTGGAGTTTTTTTTGGGTTCACTCGGGCGGCAGGAGAAGGAAGTTTCTCCCACTCATTTATGTTCACCCCACCCTAGACGGGGTCGTAACAATGGACTTTCTACAGAGGAGCACTTTTTATTCCATGACCGCTAAATCACTCGTTGTAATATGAGGTAGTTTTATTCTTAGAGCTGGACATAGGGTGAAAGAGCTTTGATTATAAATTACAATGATTGCAAATGCATTTTTCATTTTAAAATTCTGATTTTGTGCAAAGAAATAACACCAGTCGATTTGGATATTTACTTTAAGAATCTTGCTTATTAAAATTCCATTTAAAGTGTGTTGCAGTTACAGTATTCTTAAAAATCTGTAAAGAACAGAATCTGTTACTCACTTTAGCTTTTAGATGTCTAAATTCAGAAAGTAGGGATTAATATTTAAAATAATGGTGTCCCAAAATACCCTCATCATTGTCTTAGCAGGTGCAACCACAAACGAGAGTCATCAAAATTCTTTTAATATAACTCATATCGGATTTATCAGACTGTGGTTGTGGTATTTTATTTTCTAAAGCTTCAAAGAAAATTCTGCAGCTGAGTTTTTGTACGACTGCTCTGATACTTTGTATCACTGGGATGGTCTAATAGCACAGTAGTAAAGAGCTGTACCTGTCAGAGTTACAGCTTTAACTTTGAGTTCACAACCTTTAGATAATTCTTTAGACTCAAAATGAGAGTCAGAGTTAGACCTGTGGATCAAATATTCAGGTGCTCTCTTAGGATACTGTCTGTACCAGTAACACCAAACACCGCCACTGGCCTCATATGAGCATGTCAGTGTTACAGCTTCATTTTCTTCCCTGATCATGTTGGTGTCCACTGTTGGCCAAATTCTATCACCAAATACAACTGTAATGAAAAGGAAGACATGTGTGAGAACTTCTGAAAAGGTCTTAATGCAAGTTATGAAATTGAACATCTTAAATGTTATCGATGAGCAATTCTCAAATATGTATAACCACATTTATGGTATAATGTGTGAAGTCATTCTCACAATTTACCTGATGCTGTAATGAGAATCAGTAGTAGTGATGTCTCCATGTGGAATATACTAATTACAATACATCTGCTTTTTTTGTGCTCCGTGGTCTGTGGTGTTTGCTCTGCGTGTTTCTGTGTGTGAGTGTGAGTCTTTTTTGTTCACTTAATAAATTCACAACAAACCAAATCAGGAAGTTCCTGCTCTCTGCTTGTCACACCCCAGGTTCTTCCTGGAACACACAAAGCAGCAGCCCTGGTCAAACTAATACTATTTGGATGTGGATACATTCTTCAGAAGATCCTGGATCTCCCAGTGGACTGGTAGGAATTCAGAGATTCAGAAGAACAGCAACTGATCCAAGGAAGAATCATTATGAAAGAATATCAATAGCAATATCAATAAAAATACCACTAACAATAACAACAACAGTAATAATTCAGAATCAGATTCAGATTCAGACCACCTTATTAGTCCAAAGAAGAACAATTCATTTGCAGCTTACCCAGTCTACACTGTACCATATCATGCCATTTCATACCATACCACGCACACAACTTTGATAATCACAGACAGGTAGTTATATGTCAGAGGCTACAGAGTAACATACATGGGTCATTACAGGGAAAAACAAGCAGCAGTGAATAAAAGAAAGGAAAAGAAGAGAAAAGAAAAGAAAAGAAAAGAAAAGAAAAGAAAAGAAAAGATGAAAAGATAAAAATAAAATGAAATAAAAATATTTGTTATGCTTCATATAATAACAATAACAATAACAAAAACAGTAATTTCCTGCCAAACAGGTTTCAGTAACAACCTTCATTTGGATAAAATTGCTTCACACTGTTAATTTTAAAAAAGAAACTGAGAAAACAGTAGCACTATGACGTTCCCTGTTTTTGTATCATTGTTGAATCTAATGTAGTCACTGTGGGCCTCAGAGCACAGTAGTACACAGCAGAGTCAGACACATGCACATCCTGGATTGTCAGAGAAAGTGATGATGAAGAAATGTCCACATCAGAACTGAATCTGTCTTGAAATTCATCATCATTACTGCCTGATCCAGATGTGAGTTTGCTGAGCATGTACTTTGGAAAATCATTTGCTTTTTTCTGGTACCAAAAGAGATATGGATACCCATCGCTGCTCTTATATTTACAGTCCAGTGTAACAGCTTCATCTTCAAAGGCAGTTTGAACTGGTGTTGACTGTTCAATACTGTCCTCTGCCTTGTTCTCTGTAATAAAAAAAGACAGTGAGAAAAAAGCCAGTGATGATAAATCTTAATACAAATATTAGAAATCAAAAATCCAGCAAATAACTTACCCAAAAAACAGACAGTCAAAAACAGAAAACTCCTCAGCCAACGTGACATAGTTCACCTCCTAAATGATTTAAAACAAACAAGCAAAAAAGAGAATCTCTAAATGAACACAACTAATATACAGATTAAAGCTAATCTCCTGTTAATGTCAGTGCAGACCTGTCAAAGCTGTTGTTTTCCTCAGTGTTAATACTGAATGAAACACAGAATTCACAGGTGTTGTTCATTTTTAAAGTCTCCAAAATGACACCTGGGTAATGATTCCACCTAGTGGCTGACTTATGGCAATGTTCTTCCGTTGTGCAGAAGAAACAAATGGGGTCATTTTTCAGTTTGCTTGTCTCTCTCCCCACCAGAGTTTGTTCATTTGACAAGACCTCCAGACTCACAATACAGTGTAGAAGCTGTATGTCTGAAATATCAGTGAGTTCAAAAGATGAGTGTGATGTGGTTGGTCCAAACAGAGGATTATAATTTATTGCATGTATGTCATATTGAGCGCCTCTACACAGTAAAATCTGAAGTGCTTTGTTAGGATACTGTTTTACCAATGAAGCCAGATAATACTCAGGCCATCTGATGTTTAAAGTGTAATTGTAATTTCTTCATTCACTTCACTCACTCACTCATTATCTAAGCCGCTTATCCTAACTAGGTTTGCGGAACATGCTGGTGCCTATCCCAGCATTAATAGGGCGAAAGGCAGAGAAACACCCTGTACAGGTTGCCAGTCCACTGCAGGGCAGACACACAGACAAACACATTCCTGCATTCATTCACACCCAAGGGCAATTTAGTATCTCCAATTCACCGACTTGCCTGTCCTCGGACTATGGGAGGAAACCACAGCTCCCAGAGCAGACCCACACAGACACAGGGAGAACATGCAAACTCCACACAGAAAGGGCAGCGTTTGTGTCACTTATTGCAGTGGTCTGTCAGGATACTGTCCATAGCAGTAAAACACAGCACCACTGCTGCTTGTTTCATAGGAGCGACTCAGTGTTACAGAATCTCCTTCTTTACTGAACTGAGGCTCCTTCTTTCTTGGCTATATTCGATCCTGAGCATATATTATTGCAAAAGAAAACAAACAACAATAAGCTTGAAGTAGTAAATACCTTGGAATTTTTTGTATGCATTAACTTTTGAGGGCTTTTGACATACTGATGGCAATAACATTTTTTTTTGTGGTTAAGTTTTTATTATTTTTCCCCCTCTTCTGATTTTCATTATAAAATGTGCAGTTAACATCTTGAAATGATGGTTATGTTTTACCTGGAGCTGTAATGAGAATCAGTGTTAGTAATTTCTCCATGTTGAGTATGCATATCAGATGTGTTTATATACACAGTACTCTGAGGTGTTGCTCTTTATGTCCCTGTGGGTTTGGGTGTAGTCAGTAGGCAATTTCTTATTTTTCAACAGGGGGGATGGCCCAATGGCCAACAGGGGAGATGACCAAATGGTCACTGACACAACTCTATAGACTAAATAGGGGGATGCATTTTGGTCATTTTGTTAACATGGGGGATGACATCCCCCCTCATCCCCCTACAAATCGCCTACTGGGTGTAGTGAATAAATTCATGAGAAACACATTCAGGAAGTTGTTCACCTGTTGAAATGAGCTTTGTTAAAATTAGCAGTTTCATAAAATTGTTCCCCTTTCTTATGCTAAAGACTGTTTATCAAGTAAGATAAATGAAGAACATGAATTACGCTCCAGATTTTAATATAACAAAAAATATGATGGGTTCGCTTGGCAGGGAGTAAGAGAGACAAACAAACAAACTATAACAAAAACACTTTTCTGGGCTTTAGCTGTCCCATCTGTAATGGATTTGTAGAAGGACAAAGCAGTGGTCTATCTGTTTATTTGTTTGTTTTTTTAATTTTGTAATCATTTGTTTGCTAGATGTACCAGAAAAGATATTGTGATGTGCTGAGAGTATTATATTAACAATCAAATGTTATCTGGGAACATAAGAACACTGCACATGCACAGAGTGCTATCACCTATAATGCAACATTAACATCGATATTTGAAAATAACTTCTAATTTTCAGAGATAAACTTCTTGCCAAAGCAAGATGATTCTTCAGTAGTCAAGGAATATTCAGCAAATTAGAGAGTTTACAAACAGTGAGTCTGCCATGTTAGATGTGAGGTCATATGAGGTAATATAATATAAGAGTCTGAATGAGTGAGGAGATGTTTCATGAGAGTCCAGATCTGTGGAGAGTTTGATGCAGGTCTTTGCTGCCCCCCTTTAGTTAAGCACTGCATTTTCTGATTACAACCAAAGTAACTGAAAAAAAAAGCTTATTCTCAAATACTGTGACAGGTTTTTGTATAGTGTATTCAGGTTTCCTGTCACTGTGGGCGCCAGTGCACAGTAGTACAATGCAGAGTCTGTCACTTTAACAGAGGAGATCAAAAGATCCACAGATTTTTCTGTCTTTGTGTGGTTTATGGAAACCCCAAGACTCGGAGGTTTAGCTTTTGTTACGCTTCCTAAATAATCCAGAATGAGGAAGTGTGGTTCGGAACGGTAGTACTGACGGTACCAGTGAAGACCATCAGCAGAACCAGTGTAGTTACATGAAATCTTAACATCTTCCCCTTCCATCACTTCTTTTACATCAGTGAATGGTGTGATTACATCTTTAGCACCTGTAAGAACAATACACAAAACAGTCATTTTCTTTGATAATACATTTTACAACATCTATTTACTGAGTTAATCACTGCATTAAAATGAAAAATCCATTGGATTTCCAGTAATTATCAATTATGTGTTAATTAACAAAACATAATTTGAGGAAGGTGTGTTCATACCTGTGGGTACTGAAAGGAGAAAAAAGATGAAGATCAACATCATGATGTAGTATAAGATCAGAGCAGAGACTGATATACAGGGTTTGTGTTTCACTACAGTGAGTTTATGATGATTCAGTGATATGAAGTTTGTCTGTAGCTCCTCCTCTTCACCCAAGAAACAGATGAACACTGTCAGTATCATCATAACTAGAAATCAGAGGTAGATCTGTAGTAGAAAGCTAATGAAAGCTGATGGGGGGTTCCGGGTTGAGAAATGGGTCTCCTGAAATGGATCTCCTGTTTAAAAGCAATTGAGAAAGTAAGAGACCTACCACTGGATCACAAACTGGATCGCACATCATCTTTGTACGGAACTCTGATTTGCAAATTAAGCAGAAAAAATATTAATATTCTCATGAATAACTAAAATTTGTTAAGACTGAAAAGTCAGCAATACCAAAGTAAGTGCTTTAGGAGATTAATTAATTGTAAGACTAAAATGTGACATGAGAAAAACATCTTTCAGTTGTCATGTTTGTGTATAGGAATCCTATATCCTACTGTCACTGTGGGCCTCAGAGCACAGTAGTACACAGCAGAGTCAGACACACGCACATTCTGGATTGTCAGAGGAACTGTTTTGGCAGTGGGGTTCAGCTCGGAGTGAAATCTTTCCTTAAATTCAACACTGGTATCATTTCCTTTATAGTTGTCCCTTTTGAGTATAAATTCAGGATAGCCGTTTTCTCTCTGAACATACCAGAAGAGATAGACTGATGGAAAAGTTGTGTCATATTCGCAGTGAAGTGTTACCGTTCTTCCTTCAAACTCTGTTACGTCTTGTGCAGGTTGAGTAACAGTGTCTTCTGCTCTACAGTCTGTAAAGGCAAAAAAATCATATTCACAACACTAACTCAACAAGCTCGAGAGAATCAAACAGAAGACAATTTGTGTCGTCTTACTCAAGAGAGATGTTTCCAGAAGGATTAGAATGATACGCCAAGTGTCCATGATTTAACCGCCGTATTCTAGAGGAGAGAAGATTCAAACATCACACTAATCAAGGAATGATCAGGCTGTTAGATCCAGTTTTTCTCTGTCAGAAGTATTGAATGGTACAAAGGAAATTTCTCACTCCTCTCGCTCAGAGAGGAGGAGCTCACTGATCTGCAGTACATTATGTGTGATGACATTCACACATAATGTATTGCAGTGGTGGAATGTTTCAGAAATCTGACTGCATCAATGTCATTTGTTGCCATATCATAAAATCTTGCAGACATGATAATAATAATAATAATAATAATAATAATAATAATGATAATAATAATAATAATATCAACTTTGTTCATTTTAAATGTTGAAATGGTTAATGCTGACATACAGAAATGCTGAACCATCCAATGTGGAATTTGTTTTTGTAAACCATGCGTTCTCATATCAGTATTAAATGTGATTGTCAGTGTGGATCTCAGAGAATGTGTCATGAGCACTAACAGATTGCCTAGATTTTAGAGGACTTGCTGATGAAATTCTGTTCACATTAGCCTTGACTCTGTCATTGAACCCTGTTTCCATACTGCAACATCCAAACATGCATGTACATAAGGGGTGAATATTCCTAACGCTGATTGTTGATTGCTACTGTTGATTATTATCACTTCATCTGCAGAAACAATTTTTCAAAAATATCTTCAGAAGCAATTTATTGATCAACACAGTTAGCCTCTTAAATATATATTACAACATTAGCAATGTTACAAAACAAAAACATACAAACAAAAAAAAAAAAAACCATTTTGATACAAAACATAACAGACTGAATGCAAAGCTAATCTCTAAAGAGTTTAACTCTCTTTCTCTTTGTCTTCAGTTTTTGAGTGCAGAGCTCTGATATACTGGGGAGTCAGTCTGTTCAAATGAGGAGGACAGCTCGATGATGCCCCCCAGTGGCTGAGTTGCTACATTGTATTGTATTGTATTGTATTTTTTTTTCTCCCCAGAAAAGAGAGGTAAGGATTTGTAACTCTAGCATCTCATGATTACAAGTTTCATATTCATGAGACCTGAAAAGAGAGAAAATCACTGAAACATTGTAAAACTTGGTTTCCTGATGTTCTTCAGTTCTTCATTCCAGAGTATATCATCTTACAGCTTAGTGCTTCAACTACATGTGTTTTGTTTGGTTGTTTGTTTCTCTTTATTGATTTTAACACTTAGCCATCCATTGAGACCCTAAGATATGACTCTTTTTTTGCCATACAGGATGAATAAGAAGAACTGAGGAGCTGATTTTAAATTTGGGTAATATCATTAAATGTACACTATATCTGTGTCCACTACATTAAATGTACACTTCAGTCAGTTCTGCTGCTGGCCATAGCAGGGAGTCATGACCCTTTAGAGGGCTTCAGGGGATGTTCCTGCCTTCTTTCTGGAGTGCTCATCTGGATTCCGGAGTATTCCAGGCAGGACTAATTACCCTTACCTGTCCGTTATCATCAGCTGCACCTGTGTCATGTTAACTTTGACTTGGTGTTTACTAAGTTGCATTTGCTCTTTGCCTGTATCTCATGGGTGTTTTCACCCCTTTGCATAGATTTTAGACTTTGATTACTTCCTTTGTATTTTGGATCTTTTTGGCTGAATTTTGCATCTTCTGCTGGTGTTTTTTACGTGTGTGTGTGTGTGTGTGTGTGTGTGTGTGTGTGTGTGTGTGTGTGTGTGTGTGACACATCAACATGTGACTTTTGTGTGTCCCCACTCCTGGGACCATCCTGCTTCGTTCATTGAATATATTGGTATTCAAGATGTATCCATCAGCTGAAATTTAGCTACTAAAGTGCATGACCAACCTTTGCAACCTTGTTGTGTGAAGAAAATCAAAAGAAAAGCATAGTAACACAACTCTATTTGCCCTAAAATAACCTTACTACTATGAAACCAGGTGTTGCAATATAATACAGTCCTCAGACAACTTTGTTTTGACAGACCACATAACAGTTTGTGGTTGTGGTGTTCTCTGCAGGATCAAAGAGAGTGCTGTGTAGAAGGTTTTTGTATGACTTTCCATACACTTTTTATCACTGGGCTGCTCTAAGGGAACAATAATAGAGAGCTGTATCTGCCAGAGAGAGTTTTTTAATAGAGAGTTCAGTTGAAGTTCGGGATGTAGTTGAATCAAATCGAGGATCAGAGCTGTGTTTAGCACTCCATGATCGAGCACTGTTATACAGTAAATACTGAGGTTCTCCGTTAGGATGCTGTCTGTACCAATGCAATTCAACAAATTCACTGCTTGTTTCATATACACAGCCCAGTGTCACGGAATCTCCTTCTTCACTCAACTGATCAGTTTTCTCCTTTGGTTCAATTCGATCCTGTGCAAAAATTCCTGCAAGAGAACATGCAAGAGACAATCATCTGCAACTTACTGCATTTTCACTCAGTTTATGTTTTAAAAGTGCAGAGTAAACAGCAGATGAATATTATTCACAAAAATATTCTACATGCAGATACATACTTAAAGTCTTGATAATATTTTACCTAATACGCCCATGAGAATCAGAAGCAGTGACTTCTCTGTGTAAAACATGCTGATAAGGCAAGATGTGTTTCTGCTCAGCGTTCTCTGAGGTGTTGAGCTTTGTGTGACTTTGAGTTTCCCTACAAGGAATAAGTTTATGAGCAACCCACTCCATGGGTTTGTGTGGTCTGCTGGCATGAACTCTCTGCAGTTTGGTACTGAGTGACATTTTAAATGCACACTTAACTGTAGACTGTTCTACAATACTCTGTTTCTTTTTTCCCTTTGAGTAAAGCAGCAGTTATAGTCATGGAAGCTATATTTACAATTATTGTCTCAATGCCACCTTACTTTGATCTAAAATACTCAGTTAAAATTACAGATTAAATGTTGTCTTTGAAACAGCTGTTTACCTGATGTGACTGAAAGATTTTGTTTTCCCTCACTTTCCTCTTTGTCGTTAAATTTACATATCAGTATAAAGTGTTCAAAACTTTCAATGCAAAAAGTGTCATGTAAGTGAGGTCATTGAAGTACCTACATCTAACCTAAACTGTGATTTACTGACGTATGTTGAATTGACTCATAGGTAAATAAAGGAGTAGGTGCAATGTGTGGCCTTTAATTTAAAGACTTGTCAGATAGTTTTCCACTTCCCCTGGCCCCACAGCCATACCACAAGGACACAAAAATATAAATTACTGTTCACTTTTTGCACACATGATATTTAAGAATGGATTATTTTCCCCAAAAGAAGATGTGCTGTGTTTTTTTTTTGCTGATGAGCATAATAAACTTAATGAGGCCCATTGTGTTCCCTGTCATCTTATACAAAATTCTGTGTGATTATTCATGAATTAGGCAGCAGAGGCTAATAATATTGTCTCTTTCCTGACGAATCAGAGATTTCATACATTGACTGGAGGGGACAGTTTTGAAAATTGTGAAGTCTGCTATGTGTTTTGATTCCAGGTTTTCCAAGGATTTTGTATCGCTCTGGTCGTGTTGGTAAGCATTTCAAAAGTAGAAGTAAGATGGGCATGAATGTATTTGACCTGATATAACCTCCTTCTTACACTGGCAGGTGTTACCAAAGAATATAATCCTCAAAGGCCCTTTTTCATGTAAGTGAAAATAGATTGTGGTTGTGGTATTGTATTATCTTCAAGTTTAAGAAAATGAGTCACGTGACTTTTTGTACAGCGTCTCCAGCATTCTGTATCTCTGGGCTGCTTGCAGAGCACAGTAGTAGAGAGCTGTGTCAGCCAGAGTGACAGTTTTAATGGTGAATTTGGTCGACGTGTCTGATGTTGTTGACTCAAACCAGGGGTCAGAGCTATCTGTATATATCCGTGATCGTGCACCTTTTAGCAGTAAATACTGAGGTGCTCTGTTAGGATACTGTCTGTACCAGAAAAGGTAAACAGTAGAGCTTCTTGTGTCATATGAGCATTCCAGAGTTACAAAATCTCCTTCTTTACTGAATTTACCACCCTCGTCTTTTGGTTCAATTTTATCCTGTGCAAAAATTCCTGTAAGAGAGAATGAAATTAGATATATTTGCAACAGATAACATTTGAAGTTAATCCTCAAATTTTCTCTTGTACCTTTTATATAATACTGACTGGATCTCTGAACATTTTGCGGACGGATGTTTTATAAATGTAAACTATATGTAATTAATTATTTATCTGATAACTACTTTTACCTAATGCCATAATGAGATTCAGTAGAAGAAGTTTCTCCATGTAGACTGTGTAGATGAGATCAGATCTGTCTTTACTCTCACAGTGATATGGGGGAATTTGCTCTGTGCTGCTGTGAGTCTCATAGTACTGAGTAAAGGACCAGGTTTATTGATTCATCAGAAACACACACAGGAAGTTCCTGTTCTGTGATTGGCTTGGGGAACTTACTACAGCTTTATATCCATATTTTAATCATGTACTAATAACATCTTACATTGTTCTGGAGCAATATCATTTGGTATGTTGCAGCTGTAATCTCTCATTGCTTTATGACCACAAAGTGAAGTGAGGTAAGTTATGTCATGTTTTAAAGTAACCATTTAGATATCTTATTATTTCATTGCTATGCTGGCTCAAATAAATGAATAAATAAGTGCATTAACCATTTGTTAACATATTCGAAAACGAGAAGTATTTCGCTTGTTTCAGTGTAACAAATTCTTTTTTTTTTTCTTACAGTACAGGATGCGCCGTTGTCATGGTGACCTAAGAGAACAGTAGTACATGGCATAGTCATAAATGTCCAGTTTTTAGATTATCAGAGGAACTACACACGCAAATAAGAGCACAAAAATTCAAAACAAAAAATCCCAATTACTTTTAATCCCTCAACAACACTCATAACTTTGTCTTTTCAGGTTGATGTAAATATACTGGTGAGTGTGATGCAATTAATGTATATTCCAGAATTCCACACTGAGTGATGTCAAGTTCCAAAACACATAAGAATAAAACTATGGGACAGGTGCCATGCCATGACCGACAGTCATTTGCAGTCAAACTTAATGGGAAATTAAACCACTCAAACTGCCCCTCACGTTCATGAAGAATGATATCGAGCTTTTGTGTTGTTTTACTGCCTCCCTGTGGCTCACACATTGAAAATAATTTCTCTGATTGCTCATGAAATATTCTATAAAACCACAAACATTACAAAACTTGCTCAACTGTAGGCTTAAAACTTGGCAGATGTTGAAAGCAAGGGGGTGTGAACTATGCAATGAGAATCGGGGAGAATTCTCCAGGGATATATAGCATAGGACACGAAAATGGTTCGAACCGCCTCCCCCTCGAACTGCTGTTTTTTACCTCTTTTGGAGGGGTCCAAATCTTAATTCAGATCACCCCCCCCTGAGGACACAGTGTTTCAATATCTGCATTCAAAACAGTCCTCGTGTCTTCTTTACTCTTCTATGATCAGTTCTTCACATTGTAAACCTTTAAAATTGCTTGAGTAACAACTCAGATAGCTTTAGAATATCACTTTGTCACTTTCTACTGAAAATCACGACTTGACTAAAAGTTCTTCATTGACAGAGGAATAAAATCACACATTCTGAGTGAAAACCCCTTGTTAAAACAAACAAACAAACAAATGAGCAAGCAAACAAACAAACTAACGAAACTACATGTTCCTCAACAAGATTTCTCCCTATCAGTTTACATGTTTTTGTACAGTGTCACAGGGTTTCCTGTCACTGTGGGCTCCAGTGCACAGTAATAAAGTGCAGAGTCTGTTACTGCAGCAGAGGAGATCAACAGATTCACTTGCTTTTTATCTTGATTGACTATTGAAGTCAACCTTTTGTCCAGCTCTGAACTCTTTGTCTCTTTAAAGTTCTCATAAATGAGCAACAGGAACTCAGGAGCTGATCTGGGATACTGACGATACCAGTATAAAGTACTTGCTGAGGAGTAGTTACAGAACAAAGACACTCTGGAAGCTTCCACACCATCCACCTCAGTTTGAGTTGGTGTGATGGTATTTCCAACACTGAAACCTGCAAAAGTGAAAGTATTTCAAATTACATCTTTACAAATATGAATGCAGTTGACATTAATTGGAACAATTTGCTGGCATTTAATCGGACGTAGGTCTGGGCAAATTAATCAAGACAAAATTTGCATTAAGAAAGAACAAGTCTCTGAAATAACCTTTGACATTTCAAAATAGATATCCATAGATAGGATCACATGACAACACAGAGAAAACAACTTACTTAGAAAGACTGTAATTAGAATAACTGTATAGAGCAACATTGTAGAAAACATGAGAAGAAAGACACACTGAGCACAGTTTAGTACTGTAGTGCCCTTTCTTCCTATACACATCTTCAGCTTACATCTCCTAAGCTCCGCCTTTCATATTCAAAATGTATTATCAGAGCTGTTAAATGTGCTACAAACATACAAGCTATAAATATTTGGAAATCTCATCATTCACATGTAAAAACCTTCATTTTCCCTGAATTTATAATCAGTCCTAAAGAACTGCTCTTTACCTCAGTCTCAGTAAATAGCCCTGAAGATACATAGTCTAAAATACAATCTCAGTGGTAAAACACATTATCTTTCATTTCTCATTTCAAATTGAGGTTAAAAAAAATGTACTATTTTGCCTATATTTTAATCAGGGCGTGCTGCTCCTTCTTCAGTGCTGTCTCTCCCCTTTGCTTACCTGTTGTCTTTCCATCACGCCAGCACAAGCAGGCAGAGCACAAATACCCACTGCGCTCACAGTCATGACGAACACTAGCTATTTGACATGGTTTTATTTCTTCCCGTAAACAAATAATTGTTAAAATATTGGTACGAAATAAATATTCGTAAAAACCCACTATCTGTGTTTTGCTGAATAATGTATTTGGATTTGGGTCCACCCCTACCATTCCAAAACCATAGGCATTAATTGGGACTTGTGTGCGTGTGTAATCCCATAAAGAACAGCAACAGTAAAGAGAACGACAGTAGAAACAATAACAAACATTTAGGTGTAGTTGCGTGTGTTTGTAGTGCGTTTTAAACTGTAAGATTGTGAACGTGAATTGGAATTGTTTGTGTGTATGAAACCGGGTAACCTGCCGCTTGTTTCGAGTGTGCACCCTCGAAGCTAGCACGATATGTAAGTGAAACAAAACCTCACAAAACAAACCTGCAAAGTACAGGGAAGCCACTAACTCTATCACTGAGCAATAAATAGTAAAGAAAAGGGGAATTTAAATAGTTTCTAGACATCAGAAAACAGTTGCAGGTGAATATAAACCAGAAAGCACGTGAATAGAACAAACTGCTCTAGTATTACACTCCAGCTACCCCTGGTGGTCAAGGCATGACAATGTCTGCATACAGTCTAAAACAGTCTGAATTCATGATAATAATTTACCTGCTATCACAATAAGAATCAGTAACAGTGATTTGTCAAAATTAAATTGTGGATCAACAGTGTGTTTATTCTCACAGTGCTCTGGGCTGTGTGTGTGTCTTTGAGTGTTTCTTTCAATAACTCTACAGTGAATGATTTCATTAGACAGTTAAACCCAATCAGGATCAGGAAGAGTGTGTTTAGTTGTGCTCTAAACTATGTGTGATTTCTTCATTTACAACTTACCATATTAATATCATAATGTTGTTAATAGTAAATTAAAACAAAATTAAAGGTGTTTTGTGAATCTATCTTATATCAATATCATATTTTGTGATAGCAGTGCTAATGAGATTTACAAATGGTAACCCACTTATCAGATTTACTGGCTAAACTTTTTCAAGACAACTTCTACATAGGTCAACAACATTGTGTATATATTCTGTATAAGAACATATGAAAACACGCAGTAATATAACTTACAACACAGAAGCGGGTGCTTAAAACATATTCCAAAACAGAAATAAGCTGATTAAATTTTATGGATGTAAGAAAGGAAAATATTCAGTGGATTAGGGAGTACAGAGAGACAGAATCTGTGCAGTACAAAATGCATTACAGTGTTATATCTGGAGTTTTTGAATGAGGGTTGAATAAACTGTTGTCACTGTGGGCCTCAGAGTGCAGTAGTACACAGCAGAATCAGGCACATGCACATCCTGGATTGTGAGAGGGACTGGTCTTTTTTCAGTGTCGGTACAGTCAGTACAGTGAACTAAATGATAAAACTCGCAACATTTCTTTTTTTCTCTCTTCAGGAAGCCTTTTTTCCCCACCTCTTCAGTCTCACTCTCTCTTACTCTCTCTCTCATACTGTCACACCCTGGCCCTCTCTCTCCCCCTCTACTGGTCAGCTTTGTGTTGGGTTTTGTGTTATTTCCTGGTTTGCTTGGTTCAATCCGTCAGTTTAATTATTATTCCCTCCTGTTTCGTGTTAGTTTGGTCTTGCCCGGTCCTGTATAAATACTCTTAGTTTTGCACTTGAGTTTTGTGTGGATTTGAGTTGCGTTGTTATTTGTGTTGTGCTGTACTGTCAACCTGTGATAGCTGGACTGTCAACATGTGAAGTGAAGCCTGAACCCTTTGTAATTTCCTACAAGTCCTCTGTATTGTGTTCTGTTTAAATAAAACTGAGACTTACCGGCACATGCATCCATCCTGCTTCTTACCGGCACATGCATCCATCCTGCTTCTTCACTTACTTATGACTCTCTCTCTCTCTCTCTCACACACACACACACACACACACACACACACACACACACACAGTCAATTTGTCAAGCACCGTTTCTGTGACCAACAAGTTATTGGGGGACTGTTGATCTCTGACTTCTGGAAGGTACTCACTGCAAAATATTTTTGACTTTCAGAGAAGACACGTTCACATTGATTCGCTCATTCAAGTCACTTTTCCAAATGCAACTGACTCTTTGGCAATTAGTTCATATTTCATAACTGTAAAGACTTGCTCACACACCACATACAAATATTGTCATATTTATCTTTTTTTTTAATGTTATTTAAATTGGTCAAAAATAATGACCATTATCTACGTGTTAGTTTTAGTTTATGTGATTGAGAGGATTGTAGTTTTGTGTCAGTGTTGTCAGTTGAAAGTTTTATGATGTTTTCATAATATAATCAATATATTTTGAATACAGTGTATACTCTGAGTATATTACAAATTAATTATTTAAAAAATATTATTTCAACTACCAAATTTCTGTATCGACATTCGTATCAGTATTTACCAGACGTTACCAAGAGAGTCAGTGGTAATGACTTCTCCCCATGTCATATACAGATCAGATGTGTGTTTATGTTCACAGTGCTCTGAGCTGTTGGTCTGTGTGTTGCTGCGAGTTTCTCAGTGCAGTAATTCATGACACACCCACTGAGGAAGTTCTTGAGCGTCGTTACCGACATTATATATCATATCTTTTCCTGTCACCACAGAACACTCATTGGATTAAAAAAAATTATGAGACAAAAGTGAACCATTATTTTGTTTGTAGAGCAAAATAAATACATAAATGAATAATCCTCAAAGCTCACTGAATCTATGGTTGAAAATGCTGATGAAACATGATAATAACAGATCGCACTTAGAAATGTCAGACATGTGGCATCATGTTTAGTTCATTCGCATCTGTGAGTAGTTTGAGGACAGAAGCCAGTTTAATTTGACATTACTTAGGGGTAGCATTCAAAGAGAAATATGAAAAGTGTAACAAATGCACTCCTGCTGAAGGTCCTCAATGTCCAATTATGTCTAATGTCTAGTTATAACTTTTCACATATAATGTGAACTCTGTTGTTTTGCTTTTTTTCTCATTTCTTCTTTTCTTATTATATTTCTCTTATTTTATTATATGTTTAAATTACATTACTACCAACAACGTTTGGTGAAGTTGAGCACTGGTAGTTTGGAGAGACAGGCAGTGTTGATGAGGAAGTAATGATGTTTTTGTTTTGATTATATACTTGTTTAATTAAAAAATTCAAATCACAATGCTGTGAGCTGTTGGTCTGTGTGTTGCTATGAGTTTCTCTGCTGTAAATTTATTCATGAGACACCCACTCAGGAGGTTCCTGAGTGTCATCACCAGCATTATCTATCATTTATTTTATAATCACCAAAGAACACTGGACAGATAAATAAAAAGTCTGAATATTTTGTCAGCTTGAAGTTTATCATTATAAATACATACGTGTACAACTGAATAATCCTCAACACTCACTGTGCCTATGGTTAAAATGCTGATGAGTCATGGCAATGATAGATATAAATAGTGAGTTATATCTATACAGTACCTGCTATCCTAATAAGCAGTAGTAGTAGTATTTTCTCTATTTTGAACATGATAATCAGGTGGATGTTTATATTGACACTGTTCTGCAGTTCTGTTCTGTGTGTTTCTGTCTGTGTGAGTTTTTTCTGCAGGAAATGAATTTGTGACAAACCCAACTCAGGAAGTTCCTGCTCTGTGGCCTGTTAAATCATCTCTGATTTGCTTAAAATTCATAATTTTGTTTCCAAATTGAACCACCATGTCAATGTCACCCAGACTGTGGTCAGGATGTGCCTTTGATCTCTCATGGATTATTTAACATTGGTTTTTGTACAGCTTTTCCAAGAATTTGTATCACTGGGCTACTCTCAGAGCACAGCAGTACAGAGCTGTGGTAGAGATTACAGTAGTGGAGATCTCTCAGGATTACTCCTTCAGCAGTGAGTTCAGGAGATTTTTGGATTGTATTTGACGCAAACCGCGGGGCATCCTGAACACTCAAACCGGGGTCAGAGATATCTGAATGTCTGTGATCGTGCACTTTTATACAGCATTTACAGTGTAACAGTGTTCTGCTAAAATACTGTACCAGTGAAGATATACATATACACTGAATG
The DNA here is from genome assembly GCF_902362185.1 of Chanos chanos. Classification (NCBI taxonomy): domain Eukaryota; kingdom Metazoa; phylum Chordata; class Actinopteri; order Gonorynchiformes; family Chanidae; genus Chanos; species Chanos chanos. The sequence goes on from NC_044499.1 coordinate 7,788,051, forward strand.
TATCATGGGAGAATTACAGTACCCTCCTCTATTCTGATGATGTTTGTGTCCACTCTGTTCAGTATGATTAGCATACACATCAGTTAAGAACATGAAAACATACATTTACAAAATGATAACGTTATCCATTACCCAAATTCCAGTCCATTAAGCATAATTTAAAATCAGTGTAGCTGATGCTATAGTGAGAATCAGTGGAAGTGATTTTTCCCTGTAAAATGTGTGAGTTACATCAGATCTGCATTAATCTGCTTTGAGATACTGCTGTTTGTGTTGCTATGAGTTTCTCTGCAGTGAGTAAAATCATGCAAAACTCACTCAGGATCTTCCTGTTGTGGGTGCTGCATGGCTGAGTTGTGGTATAACATCACCAACATCTCACAGGGCCAGTAAATTCATGAGACACACAATCAGGATCAGGAAAACCGTGCTCTGCTGTGTTCTAAACTAAATAATAATAATAATAATAATAATAATAATAATAATGTTTATTTAGAGCCCAATATCACTATTTATGGTCTCAAGGGGCTTTATATGTTTATAACAAAATCAAACCAAAATTATACATAAGTTCGAGAGAATAGATAAGTCTTTAGTCTGGTTTTAAAGGTATGGAGAGAGTTTACCTCCCTAACTTCTGTAGATAGACCATTCCAGAGGAAGGGAGAGCAGTAGGAAAAGGCACAGTTACCAGCGGACCTCTTCTTTTTTTGTTTTGTTTAGTTTTGTTTTGTTTCCCATATGATGTCATAGCATTGTTCTAAATAGAATTAAAAACAAAATTAAAGGTGTTTTGTGAATCTAAGTCAAATTAATATCAGTGTTTACAGAGCAAAAGCCACGTTTTCATTCTTTCAAAATAAATATACTGAAGATGTACATACTTCAGATGAGTTTTACTCAAAAAGTTCTTTTAATATTTAGCAGTGCTTGGCAAAATAACGTATGTTAGCCTACTTGTCAGATTGATATGCTTAGCTGTTTCATGGCTAGAATCAGGGCACCTACTCCGACAAGGTTTATTGACCGACACGGTGGCATGATATCATTGACGTGATGTGCAAACAGGTGATAGAAAACCGATCATGCAAATGTCACCATTCTGAGTTTTTTTGGGGTTTTTTTTTTTTGCCGGCGCCCTGTGCCGCCCCTGGCAAGATGCTGCCCTAGGCGGCCGCTCATGTCGCCCATGCCAAAATCTGCCCCTGCACACACAATACATGTATTATACATAGATGTATAAATGAATTATCATCAAAGCTCACTGTGCCTACAGTTAAAATGCTGATGAGTCATGGTAATGATAAATAATATCAGTAAACTTTATACACGTGGCATCATCTTTTGTTCATTTGCAACCGTGAGTAGTGTCAGGACAGAAACCACTTTAAATGGATTTAAGGGTTCACATGTGAAAGGAAATATTAAAAGTCGTACAATGCTCCGGATCTTCAAATAATTTACAGATTTTGGCTCCTGCTGACAAATGTCTAGCTGTAGACACACAAACACACAATAAGAAAAATAAATAACAAATAAGAAATGAGATAAATAAAGGGAAACCCCACAGACAGTATATATATATATATATATATATATATATATATATATATATATATATATATATATATATGTGTGTGTGTGTGTGTGTGTGTGTGTGTGTGTGTGTGTTTGTGTGTGTTTGTGTGTATGTATGTCTGTATTACCAGTGCTTAGATGGATTTTCTCTGGTGCTCTGCCACACCCTGGTTCTCTCTTTTCCCTCCACTGGCCATTTTATGTTAGGTTTGAATTTGCTGATTTCTTAGTGAATCATTAGTTCTACCTGTTTTCAGTTAGTCTAATCTTGTTTAGCTCTGTATAAATACTTCTAGTTTTCCCTTTGTTCTTTATGTGGAGTTGAGTTGTTGGTGCGTTGTGGATTGTGGCATGTATATTGTGAACCTTTAATCTTGAATCTGTAAGTGGTGGTTTGGTGCAGCAAGAAGTTTTTGTTCAGTCTGTTTAAATTTCTGTTATTTCACTGTTGTCTTCATGTAAAAATAGTTTGGTTTTTTTTGCTGTTGCACCAATAACCAGCTGTTACCACAAGTGCACAGATGTAATCTCCAGACAGTTTATCATGGGTGACTGATAAAAAAGATGTGGTTGAGTAAATTGCTTTGATGTGGGGAGGTTCAGAGAAAATGATAAGCAGTAGTTTTTGTACAGCCTCAAAGACACTTTGTATCACTGGGTGACTTGCAGAGCACAGTAGTAGAGAGCTGAATCTGCCAGGGTTAGACCTGTAATGGTGAGTTCAGTGGACTTTCCAGATGTTGATGAATCAAACCGAGGATCAGAGCTATGCTTATAACTTGACTGAGCACGTTTCTGTAATAAATACTGAGGAGGTCCATTAGGATACTGTCTGTACCAGAAAAGGTAAATGTTGCTACCACTTGTTTCATATGAGCATTTTAATGTTACAGGTTCTTCCTCTTTCCTCATGACATTGGTGTCTCCATCACTTGGTCCAATTCTGTCCTGTGCAGATGTACCTGTACACAAAATCCAGGCAAATACAAAAACATATGAACATAATTAAGGTTTTTCAGGAAATTACATATTCCCAGTGAGGTCTTCTGAGCCTTCTGGAAAATAAACAGTGTTTCTCCATGCAATATAAAATTAAAACTATTTGAGAGAATAATATTAGTTTACCTGCTATTCTAATGAGGAGTAATAGTAGTAATTTCTCCATGTTGAATGTAATAATCAGACAGGTGTTCATGTTCACGGTGAGCTGCAATGCTGTTCTGTGGGTTATTGTTTTTTGTTTTTTTTTCAGTTAATGAGTTCATGAAAACCCTGTCTCAGGAAGTTCCTGCTTTGTGGTCTACTTACTCATCTCTGATTTGCTTGAAAGTCATATTTTAGTTTTACATTTTAATCATGTTACCAGTGTCCTCTAATGTGGTTTTTGAAGAGTAAATTAAATTTGAAGAAACTAAACCCAAATGTAATGTCACTTTGAAAAAGCAGATTTCTGGACAACAGCTATACTGTTTCTTCCCTTAATATGTATTGCTGGTGATAGCAGTGAATTTGAAAACTGTAGTCCAAGATTTTCAAATACAAAGAAATGACATTTTTCATTTTAATGGTCATTTTACTTGTTTTAATTGATAGAAGAGAAAATAAGACACAGAGTAAAATAGAGGTCCTCATAGTGAAAATTACTGTGTACATTGGATCAGTGCTGCCTCTCTGTGGTTGATGTCAGTGCTGTTTTATTCACAGATCTGTGGTGAATGTCACATGTCATATCTGTTCATTTTAGCTGAGAGGTAAAAAGTCTCTTCACAGATGGTTTATAATGGGTAGCAGAAAAAGAGGAATTCTGATAAAGATCTGGGATATCACTGGTTCTACCGGATATTGTTTAGATTACCAGGATTTTCTTTGCTTCTAAAAAAGAAAAAAAAAACAGTCTCTCTGTGTTCACATGTACTTTGCATGGACCTTTGTGCAGCCCCCTCATATCAGCTCTAACACATTTTAACCAAATGGCTGAACAGCAAAACATAAGAAATAAAGTCATTCCTCTTTAATATTAACTGTACATAGCATTTGAGAAAGATGATATTGTGCATATTTCATCAGTGTAATACGGCTTTATAAACTACTGAACTTGCCCAACCCATTGTTCATTGTTAAGAGTAGTCATACTTAAAACAGCACTTTTTTCTTTTTTCTCTTTGAGGGTTTTGTACAGTGCAGTTGAGTTTCCTGTCACTGTGGGCCTCAGAGCACAGTAATACACTGCAGAGTCTGTCAGTTTAACAGAAGAGATCTCCAGATGCAACTGCTTTCTCTTTTTATCAAGTTTGGTTAAAATGTGAGATTCAACCTCACTCCTCACTTCAGACTGATATTCCGGAATTAAGACGAGGAACTCAGGCTCCGATCTGGAATGCTGCCGATACCATAAAAGAGATTCTCCTACTGCAACAGATTGGTTACATGACAGAGTAATATTATCCCCTTCATTAGCATGGAGTTCAGAAGTCAGGGATATTATTCTGTTTCCAAAGGTGATCTCTGTGAAAGAAAAAAGACCTTATTGTGTAATTGTAAATCACACTATATTTTCAGAAAACATGAATACATTTTCTGGAATTAGCAACAGATCATGTAAGACCAAAATCATCACAGAAAGATAAAATGTAAAAAAAATAATCAAAATAAAATCATTTTCATGACAATAAACTCATGAATGGGTTTAAAAAAAAAGTACCTAAAAGCAGAGACAGGATTGTAAACACAGACACTAACATGCTGGAGATACAGAGGGACAGAAACTAGACTCAGATCTGAGTGAAATGAAAGACTGACTTTTATTATCTAAAGCTCCACCCTCTCTAACTAAGTTAAGACTGCAACTGGTTTCCAGCAGAATGACTATAATCCTCACTCAAGCACTTAATGTAAATATATCTGTTAAATGTTTGGAGAGGAGGACCATTGTATTGTACTGTGACTGATCACATGTCTTCACTGGCAGGTGTGAGTCTGATCTATAAACTAAGACAATGTCTGTAAATCAGTGACTGAACAGCATCACATAATCAGAACATTCAAACCGGGTCAGGGATTGAGAGGAAAGTCTGGATTTAGATTTCTCTCACATCTTTTACTGTGTATAACATTAAAGAGGGTTAACTTGATAGAATAACTTAATAACCAGAGTCTAACTTGATATAATATGAATAAATTCCCACTAAAAATCACTTTGACCTTGGGTCACTTGACTAATTGGCACAGCTGGTACAGCTGCTACTGCTCCAACCAGGCAGGCTGTAGTCCTCTATTTTCTAACACATTCTTTAACAAGGCAGTCCATTAGAGCAGCACCTTCAGATCCTGCCAGACTGTAGTGTAATGGTAGTGGGATTGGCATGTCTGTATGAATATATGGGCAACACAGCAACACATGCAGAGCCGAGTTTGCATTCAATTCACAGAGCTTGCAGCTCAAACTACTTTAAGACTAAAACCTAGTTATCATAATATTCTGTTCGTCTCAAATTAAATCTGTGCCAATTTAATGAAATAGAGAAATGAACATTAAGCGTAACATTAATGTTTGTAATATAATATTATTTAACATGTCTATTTAGGTTATTTAACTTTACTTTGCATTTGCATCTGTACACAGCTCCTGACAACTTGTCTTTTTAAAGCTCTTTGATTTGATTGTAGAGTGCCCTCTACTGGTAGATACTTCTCTATATCATGTTTAACAGAAAGCCCACTTCATTCATACATGTGTACAACACAACACACGGTGGCAAATGGTCCAGTACTGAATTTTCAATGATAACAGTGTATTTGCCTGTCAACATGTCAGAGGTTTTTGTATGGTGCAGAACTATTTCCTGTCACTGTGGGCCTCAGAGCACAGTAGTACACTGCACAGTCTGTCAGTGTAACAGAAGAGATCTCCAGATGCAACTGCTTTCTCTTTTTATCAAGTTTGGTTAAAATGTGAGAGTCAACCTCACTCCTCACTTCAGACTGATATTCCTGAATTAAGACGAGGAACTCAGGCTCCGATCTGGGCTGCTGGCGATACCAGAGGAGATTGTAAAAATCACCAGTATAGTTACAGGTCAGAGAAATCATGTCTCCCTCTGGAACCTCCTTTTCAGGATCAAGCGACGTTATCAAATTAGCAAAAGTGCCCCCTGTCAAATAAATCAACTAATTAAAATCAAAAAAGAAATGCAATCAAATGTAATGTTGTTACACTACAGGCGTGTTGCTGAAACTAAAAAGTGCCTAAATAATGTTTTTGTTTTTTGTTTTTTTAATCTTTTTTGCTTTCAGAAGTATACACAAATGGACTAAACACTGAATTACTTACCTGAGAGAAATGACAGGACTGTTATACGTATGAAGAACATGGTGGAGATACAGACAGATTACAAGCAGAATCTGATGTGTTTGAAGGTGAATGGTGGCTGAAACTATAGAGCATAGAGCCCCACCCCCATAGAAAATGAGTTCAAAAACAGGGCTGGTGAACAGTTCCAGTTCCTGTGTGCTGCACAGCACTGTGGTACAGAATTCATAACTGAGATCAGTTGAGATGTTTTCAGCAGTTCTTGCACTGTTTATTTAGTATGCAGAACTGTTCTGTTCTATTTTTACCACCACTATGATAATCAGCAAATTGTTATAATTCAGGAAAGAAATGAACTTTCACTGATCTGCTTCACCTCTGAAATTCCTACATTTTCTATAGCTTTTCCAACCAGGACCACCCAGCTCCCATCTTGCTTCACCACTATCAGAAAACTTATTCTTTGTGTTACTATTACTATTTATTGGTTAAATTATTTTACAGAACTACACAATTAAATAACATCCTAAACAGGGTAAGTTAACATGCATCTTTCTTTGTTAATCAATCCCCACCATGCCCTTGGGCTGGATGGAGCTACATTATGCAGACTTTATACTGTAGCGGTGGTATGAAATGTCTTACTGTGTATCAAATAGTGAAAATACACAAATTAATCATAGAAGATACTGCTTAAAAAAGCATTACAAAAAAGGAAAAACTGAAAGAAACTCCCTGGTAGTTTAGTGCAGTCAAAAAAAATATTTTTACATAGCAGTGGTAGACATGGTTTTAATATGTAAAACATGTGAGGCCAGATAGCCTACAGTTGGAGGTAGAATATTAATGCTTATTTTTAAGAACACTTCTTAGCATTCTTTTGGGCTGATTTCGACAAAGACTTTTCCTCCTCTTAACTTCAGCAAGTGTATTGTAATAAAAATAAAACAGTAAGACAACTGGGAGGCGTTTTGAATGGTGAGCCCAGAAAGCTCAGATACATGTCTAAGTTTAGAATGGTTTCACTGGCATTACAGGCTGCAACTGTTACACTGAAAATAAAAAAGAAAGTAAAAATTAACCCTGACTTCAAAGATCATTTTCATTCTCACAACATAAACTAACTGATTTATGAATTGAACAGGTGTCACCACATGCCAGTCCTCAGAGTTTCAGTGCATGTAGAAGAAGAAGTGAAGAAGAAGTGCTTTATTTGTCACACACACACACACACACACACACACACACACACACACACACACACACTAGCAGTGAGCAGTGAAACGCGGCCTCTGCATTTAACCCATCGTAACACCAGTGACCACACACACTCTAGAATCAGTGAGCAAACACACACCGTAAGGGCTAGGAGCAGTGGGCAGCCCGCTATATATCCCAAACAGTCATCAGAGTCTCTAAAAACAGATGGATCTGATCACCACATTTTCACAAGTGTTTGTTTTTATTGTCAGGAAACCCTGTTACACCACAAGCCACTGACTCATCTCATTAGCCTGTTTAAGACTCGCAGGTGAACTCAAGTCCCTGCCACTCCCCTCAATTAACAAAGGACCACCCGTTTTCCTGGGATAAAAGGAAGAGAAATTTACTTGCTTCTTGTGCTGGTGAATACTGCCCATACAACCGATATGCTCCAGAGTTATCCAGAGCACGGCCAACAATGTAAGAGGGAATACATCTAATGCTAAATATTCTCAACATTATCTAGCATCTGTTTTATAATAACCACAGAACACTGGTCAGATAAATAAAAAGTCTGAATATTTTTGAGCCTGAAGTTCACCATTACTTTGTTTGTAGAGCAAAATAAATACATATATGTGCAGCTGAATAATCCTCAACTCACTGTGCCTGTGATTAAAATGCTGATGAGACGTGACAATGATAGATATAACTAGTAAACTTTATGCACATCTGTGACAGTTTAGTTTCAGTTTAGTTTCCACATCATTTATCACATATACACAAAATCTGCAATATTTAATAACACAAACTACCATTTGTCTTCCACAACCTTTTATTTACTTTTAGTTTCTGAGTTAAGTGCACAAACTTAGCTGCTGAGGGAGTCTGTAATTCACCTTTATCCATTGTTACCTGCCTGAGTCATCTTTCCAGGTTGGTCCGTTAAGAAAAGGGGAAACACAGGCTATTCATCGAGTTCCAAGAGGCAAGGCGGAGGGAAATACCATCTTTAATTACCTGAGGGGACCAAACATCACCCTGTGTTTCCTAATTGTTCTTAATGTGATTGCTTTGCAATAAGATTATTTGTTAAATAATATTATGTAAATTTCAGTGGATACATTTGTTTAACTATAACCTTATATATTTATATATTAGCCATGCTCTATTGTCTGTCACCCCCTCTGTCTGTTGTTTGGTGCTGGCCACCAAACTATATGTATGTGTGTGGGAGCTCCCTGTTTTTTTGGGGGTTGTTTTTGTTCCTGTCTCTTGCCCCTGTTGAGGGTCCCTCTCTGTTGTCCAGGTGTACAAGAGCACTGATTATTTATTTTTCCTAAAAGGCTAAACTGGTTTCTGCTGGTTTTAGACTTCTATCAAAGGAGGACAGAGTAGACTTTGTTTAGTTGTATAGAATTATTTTGTTTTTCACTTTATTTTGTTTCACTTTCGGTTTCCAAAGTTTAACAGATTTTCTTCTTTTTTTCACAATGAACTGATGCGTCCTCCAATAAACAGCAGACTTTTGCACTGCCACTCCTGTCTCTGTGCCCTTCTCTTGGCCTGCCCTTTACAACATTGCATCATCTTTTGTTCATTTGCACCTGGGATTAGTGCCAAGACAGAAGTCAGTCTAAGGACCAACAAGGTGTGGTGACGAAGGTGTGACAATATCTTTGCTCTGTCTGTGTGTAAATTTCCATTACTTCATTGGTGTCTTCTTATGAAAATAGTGTTCGTTATACTCATAACCAGCTGTTACCACAGATGTAATCTACAGACCCTTTCCTAATATATGACTGATAAAAAAATGTGGTTGAGTAAATGACTTTCATATGGGGAGGTTCAAACAAAATTATCCACGCTAGTTTTTGTACAGCCTCAAAGACACTTTGTATCACTGGGCTACTTGAAGAGCACAATAGTAGAGAGCTGAATCTGCCATGGTTAGACTTGTAATGGTGAGTTCAGTGGACTTTCCAGGTGTTGATGAATCAAACCGAGGATCAGAGCTACGCTTAACGCTTGACTGAGCATGTTTCTGTAATAAATACTGAGGAGGTCCAGTAGGATACTGTCTGTACCAGAAAAGGTAAATGTTGCTACCACTTGATTCATATGAGCATTTTAATGTTACAGGTTCTTCTTCTTTCCTCATGACATTGGTGTCTCCATCACTTGGTCCAATTCTGTCCTGTGCAGTTATACCTGTGCACAAAATACAGGCAAATACAAAAACATATGAACAGAATTAAGGTTTTTCTGAAAATCAAACATTTACAATTTCATACTCTGAAATTTATGGCAAAAAAACACTGGTTCACTTTATGATATTAAAATTAAAACTATTTGAGAGAATAATGTTAGTTTACCTGCTATCCTAATGAGAAGCAGTAGCAGTAATTTGTCCATGTTGAATATGATAATCAGATGAGTGTTTATGTTCACAGTGGTATACAGTGTTGTGCGGTGTGTTTCTGTCTGTGTGAGCTTTTCTACAGTAAAGGAATTCATGACAACCTCAACTCAGGAAGTTCCTGCTCTGTGGTCTATTAAATCATCTCTGGTTTGCTTGAAACTCCTGTTTTAATTTGAAAACTTAACCATGTTGCCAGTGTCACCTAGTGTGACTTTGGGAGAGTGAATTAAACTTGTAGGAACTGAATTTAAATATGATGTCACTTTTGCAAAAAAAGCTCTCTAGAAAACAGCTTTAGTATTTGTTCCCTTAATATATATTGATGATGACTGTACTAAATTTTAAAACTGCAGTTTAAGATTTTCAAATACAAGGAAATAGCATTTCTCATGTTTTAATTAAAGGGGGAGGAAATAAGAAACAGACTAATACATAGGTCGTCTTAGTGAAAATTATTGCTCAGGTTGGATGAGTGCTGCCTCTCTGTGGCAGAGCTTTAGATAACAAATGCACTTAATGTCGACTTGCATTTAAATGTATTTGGCTATTGAACCATTGTGTAAAATGCACTTTTGCATTTAAATAAAATATTGCAATGTCAATGAAAACATAACTAAAGCAGTAGTTTAGATAACAAAGATGTTTTCTGTATGGTCATATCAGAATGAGGGAAAAACAGTGTTTGGTGATTTGGGATTTCACTGGCAGGTGTGAGTCTGATCTGTAAACTGAGAGACTGATCTGTAAATCAGTGACTGAACAGCAGGACATAATCAGAATTGTCAAAGTGTGTCAGGAAATGAGAAGAAAGTCTGGATTAAGATCTATCTCATATGTGCTACTGTGTATAACATGATGGAGAGTTATCGCTAAGAGACTGCATTGTTTTGATAACATAATCTGACTTGACATAACATGAATAAATTCCCCTAGAAAATCACTTTATCTAATCCTTTCAACAAGTCAGTCAATCAAGGGAGCAACTTTAGACCCTGCTGACTGAGCAGGCCTAATAGAAAACAACACTGTTTAAGGTAATGGAGGACAGTACTAAAATGCATTTGTTTTAAAGTTATTAATAGTATGGTATATTTATGTTTGGCAGCAGGCAGCAGGGTTCATTTGTGTGTGTGTGTGTGTGTGTGTGTGAGTCTGTTCTAAACACCAAAATGGTCAGAACTGGTTGCTTTTATTTTACATTCATGTTTGTATACAGTTACTAACGAATCAGCCTGCGTTAACCTATATAGACATACCTGACGGGCTTACAGCTTACAATCACCTGCCAGCTCAGTCACACACAGTCTGTCTGTTTCCTCCACAGTTACTTTTGACCTTTACAAGCTCTTGACTTAAATAGAGCACCCTCTATTGGTTGAGACCTAAGCTTTTTCCCTTCACTAATGTGAAAGGAGCTGATACAGTGTGTGTGTGTGTGTGTGTGTGTGTGTGTGTGTGTGTGTGTGTGTGTGTGTGTGTGTGAAAGTTCACAGATGAAAGCGACTTCATATATGTTGTTGAAATATATTATTATTATTTGTATGTAAGGCAGTGTCTGTTTTTGTACAGAGTTATGCTTTGCTTTACATCTCTATGTCATGTTTAATTGGAAACCCATTACACTAAAACATTTGCACAATAAAAGATACTGTGCCAAATGGTGTGATACTGAATATTCGATGATATCAGTCTATTTGCCTGTAAACATGTCAGAGGTTTTTGTATGGTGTAGTGAGGCTTCCTGTCTCTGTGGGCCTCAGAGCACAGTAGTACACTGCAGAGTCTGTCAGTTCAGCAGGGGAGATCTTCAGATGAAGCAGCTTCTTATCTTTATCAACTCTGATCAAAATGTGAGAATCAACCCCACTCTTGACCTTGGATTCACTTTCTGTAGTGATGACAAGGAATTCTGGTTTGGATCTGGGGTGCTGGCGATACCAGAGGAGATTGTAAACATCACCAGTGTAGTTGCAGGTCAGAGTAATCAGGCCTCCCTTTGGAACCGCCTTTTCAGGATCAAGCGATGTTATTAATTTAGCAAAAGTGCCCCCTGTAAAATAAATTAATTAAGATTGAAAAAAAGTAAAATCAAATGCATTGTCATAACACTACCAACTTTTTGCTTAAACTGAAAAGTGACTTTTATTTTTTTCCTTTCTCCTTTAAAAGTACATATAGATGGACAGAACACTGAATTCTTTTGGACAGATCACTGAAGTCAGTGAACAGCTCCAGTTCTTGTGTGCTGCACAGTACAGTGGCACAGAATTCAGATCTGAGATCAGTTGAGATGTTTTCACACCAGCTGTTACGTGTGGCGTACTGTGTGTTTTATTTGTGTGCCTTGTTTCGTTTGCGTCTCTCTCTCTCTCTCTCTCTCTCTCTCTCTTTCTCTCTCTCTCTCTCTCTTTCTCTCTCTCTCTCTCTCCTGACACAGGTACCCAGCTGTGGCGGGCTGGCCATACCATCTGGCCTGATGTTGTGCCTCGCCCCTCCCCTCCCTCTCCCGTTCGACCAACCAGGGAGGGAGCGCCCCTCGTGGTTTAGCCAACCGGATGCGGAGCACCAACATTTAAAGACACTGGATGCGCCGGGTGTTAGATTTTGGTCTCGTTGTTGCTTTTGCCTTTTGTGTGTTTCTTCTATCATTACAAACTTGCCCGTCTGTGTTCGACCCTGAATTTTCGTTTATTGACTTTGTTTGTGGATTGCGCTCTGGCTTTGGTGTTTTGGTTATCGTTAGTCTAGCGTGTGTTTTTCGGTAGACATTTAGGGTGGTTTTTGTTTTACTAGTTTCATTTCTTTGGCTCCGCTGTCTGGCATCCTCTCCCACCTTCGTGTGTTTTGTGTGTCCCTGTAAATATTTCCCTGTACATACTTTGTAAATATCACTTTGTAATATTCCAAATATATCGTGCACTTTTTTTCCACATTGATTCCCCGTGTCCGTGTTTTCCTCCCCCATCACTCCGTCCCAAAACCAGCACAGGGGGTGGGTTCCTTTATGCTACATCCCCTCTACATACCCCTAGATACCTCACTACACCGGGGACATAACACCAGCAGTTCTTGCACTGTTTGTTTAGTATGCAGAACTGTTCTGTTCTGCTTTTGCAGCCACTATGATGATCAGAGGACTGTTATAATTCAGGCAAGAGAAAAGGCTTTAATTTTTCATCTGCTTCGTCTCTGAATGTTTCTGAAATTCTTTCATCTTTGTGTGAACTTCTGTAGCTTTTCACCCTTGGTTACCCAGCTCCCATCCTATTTTACCCCTGTCAGAAGACTTATTCTTTTTGTTACTATTATTATTTATTTGTGCCCTGCGATGGACTGGCGACCTGTCCAGGGTGTTTCCCCGCCTTTCGCCCTATGTGCGCTAGGATAGGCTCCAGCACCCCCGCGACCCTAATCAGGACAAGCGGTTTAGATAATGAATGAATGAATGATTGAATTATTTATTTGTTAAAACTTATTGTTTTACAGAACTACACAACTAAATAACCTCTTAAACAGGGTAAGTTAACATGCCGTTTTCTCTGGTAATTAATCCCCACCATGCCCTGGGGCTGGATGGAATTTTTAGCTAGGGCTGGGAAATTTGCTGTAATGGGAGAAAAGCAGCTGCAAGAGAGTGTTAATGCACAAGAAACAGCCCTTTATTTAGATACTGAACAATTTAATTTACTATTTCATAAGAGAATAGGGGACAAAAGAAACAAACTCAAGACAACACAGGAAGCTATGGACAAACAGTAAGCCAGAGGCAAAACAAAAGGCTAAGAACAATTAACACACAAAACAGCGAACAAATAATAGGCAAAACAATTAAGAGGCAAAACAGCTAAAAGGCATAACAGCACTGGCTATGACCCCTAGAAGACAACACAAAGCTGATTAAGATTTTATATGCCAGTTCCGATAAAATACTAAAACACTAATCCAGGGGGTAAAACCATTACCTGGGTGCCGTAGGGCAGCAGATGCGACTTGGTCGTGAGCATACGTTCGATAAAACTAGGTCAGCTAAAACAAGACGAGGGTGAGCAATGGTTTGGACCAACATGAGGTACTTCAATAAACCTTAAAACATACCTGAGCCAACGGGACTACCAGCAAAAACCAAGATGTGAACAGCTCCCGTGAAACACTGGTAGTCAGCTCGAGCCATAAACCCCATTTAAAGAAAGCAGTGGCTATGCTGCACTCACCTACATTAAAACTCTCACTCAACCCAGAGCACGGAGTTAGATAATGAAGCTTTCGGCAAATCAGCTTGTTTGCTGAGACACCATATGCAGCGCAGCATCGGAAAACCAAAGGAACATTCATAAAACTGGATGAGGTGTGGCTATTATAAGATAAAGTTTAAATGGATAATTGAATAGGCCTTTCCCTACGTAACAATATTTGGAAGGATACACAGAACATGCCGTTAGGGGGGAATCCCTCTCCAAATTTTACCCGGCATGAAGATAAGAGTCAATAGTATTCTATAGTATTCTATTAGTCAATAGTATTCTATTTGTCAAAAACAGATGTGTGTTTATGTTCACAGTGCTGTGAGCTGTTGGTCTGTGTGTTGCTGTGAGTTTCTGTGCAGTAAATTAGCTCATGAGACACCCACTCTTGAGTGTCATCACCAACACTATCTATCATCCATTTTGTTATCACCATTATTTTGTTTGCAGAGCAAAATAAATAAATATGTGTACAACTGAATAATCCTCAACACTCACTCTGCCCATGGTTAAAATGCTGATGAGACATGGCAATGATAGATATAACTAGTAAACTTTATGCGCATGACATCATCTTTTATTAAGTTGCACCTGGGGGTAGTGTCAGGACAGAAGTCAGTTTAAGGACCAAGAAGGTGTGGTGATGAAGGTGTGACAATATCTTTGCTCTGCTGTAATTTCATTAGTGTCTTCATATGAAAATAGTGTTCGTTATACTCATAACCAGCTCTTACCACAGATGCAATCTCCAGACTCTCTCCTAATATATGACTGATAAAAAAAATTGTGGTTGAGTGAATGACTTTCATATGGGGAGGTTCAGTGAAAATGATCCACATTAGTTTTTGTACAGCCTCAAAGACACTTTGTATCACTGGGTGACTTGCAGAGCACAGTAGTAGAGAGCTGAATCTGCTAGGGTTAGTCCTGTAATAGTGAGTTCAGTGGACTTTCCAGGTGTCGATGAATCAAACCGAGGATCAGAGCTATGCTTATAACTTGACTGAGCATATTTCTGTAATAAATACTGAGGAGGTCCGTTGAGATATTGTCTGTACCAGTAAAGGTAAATGCTGCTACCACTTGATTCATATGAGCATTTTAATGTTACAGGTTCTTCTTCTTTCCTCATGACATTGGTGTCTCCATCACTTGGTCCAATTCTATCCTGTGCAATTATACCTGTACACAAATCCAGACTAATACAAAAACATGTGAACATAATTAATGCTTTTCAGAAAATCAAACATTTACAATGTCATACTCTGAAGCTTATGGAAAAGAAGCACTGGTTCACTATATGGTATAAAATTAAAACTATTTGAGAGAATAATGTTAGTTTACCTGCTATCCTAATGAGAAGTAGTAGTGCTAATTTCTCCATGTTGAACATGATAATCAGATGAGTGTTTAAGTTAACAGTGATCTGCAGTGCTGTTCTATGTGTTTCTGTCTGTGTGAGTTTTTCTACAGTAAAGGAATTCATGACAACCTCAACTCAGGAAGTTCCTGCTCTGTGGTCTGTTAAATCATCTCTGGTTTGCTTGAAACTCCTGTTTTAATTTGAAAACTTAACCATGTTGCCAGTGTCACCCAGTGTGACTTTGGGAGAGTGAATTAAACTTGTAGGAACTGAATCCAAATATAATGTCGCTTTAGAAAAGAAAATTTCAAGGAAATAGCTCTAGTATTTGTTCCCTTAATATGTATTGGTGATGACTGCAGTGAATTTGAAAACTCTAGGTCAAGATTTTCAAATACAAGGAAATAGCATTTCTCATTTTAAAGTTCATTTTACATATTATAATTGATGGAAGAGAACATAAGGAAGAGAGTGATATAGAGGCTATCTTAGTTAAAGTTAGTGTACATGTTGGATCAGTGCTGCCTCTTTGTGGTTTATGTTGGTACTGCATTATTGCAGATCTGTATATTATATCTGTTCATTTCAGCTGAAAGGTGAAGTCTGTTCAGAAATGGTTTGTACTCTGTAACAGAATAGAGGAATTCTGGTAAAGATCTGGGACATCACTGATCCCACTGGATATTGTTTAGATTACCAGGATTTCCTCTGTTTAAAAAAAAATCTCTTTTTTCTTAATAATGCTGTTAATACTACGTCTTTTTGTGTTCTTATGTATCTTTACAAGGAACCTTTTGTGCCCCTTTATATCAGCTCCAACACATTTTAATCAAGAGCCTGATCAGCAAAACATGAGAAATGAAATCAGTCTTGCTTAATATTTATGATACACAGGATTTGAGAGAGATAAAGTTATGTGTATTTAATCAATGTGATATGGCTTAAAATGCTTTCAAACATGATCTACCCACTGTTCATGAGACTGAGAAATGATTTAAGGCTTTTAGTTCTCATATTTAAGATTGCATTTTTTCCACATTTTGTACTGTGCAGTTTGTTTTTGTACAGTGTAGTGTGGTTTCCTGTCACTGTGGGCTTCAGAGCACAGTAATACACTGCAGAGTCTGTCAGTTTAACAGAAGAGATCTCCAGATGCAACTGCTTTCTCTTTTTATCAAGTTTGGTTAAAATGTGAGGGTCAACCTCACTCCTCACTTCAGACTGATATTCTGGAATTAAGACCAGGAACTCAGGCTCCGATCTGGTATGTTGACGATACCATAAAAGAGATTCTCCTGCTGCAACAGACTGGTTACATGACAGAGTAATGTTATCCCCTTCATTAGCATGGAGTTCAGAAGCTAGGGACATTATTCTGTTTCCAAAGGTGATCTCTGTAAAGAACAAAAAAAAGACCTGAGTGTGTAAATGTTATTCATAATATGTTTTCAGAAAACAAGAATACATTCTCTGGAATTAGCATCAGATCAGACAAGAAACATAGAAATTGCAGGAAGATAAAATGTAAAAAAAAAAAAAAATCAATATAAAGTCATTTCCATGGCAATAAACTAATGAATGGGTTCAAAAGAAGAACTTACCTAAAAGCAGAGACAGGATTGTAAACACAGACAGTAACATGCTGGAGATACAGAGAGACAGAAACTAAACTCAGATCTGAGTGAAATGAAAGACTGACTTTCATTATCTATAGCTCCACCCTCTCTACCTTAGTTAAGACTGCAACTGGTTTCCAGCAGAATGACTGTAGTCCTTACTCATGCACTTAGTATAGTTAAATCAATTCGATGTATTTGGAAAACTGGGTCTACTGTGTTGCATTGTCTTTTACAGAAATGGTAAAATGAAATTTTAATTTCACTGAAAACATGACTGATGCAGTAGTTTAGATAAAAAAAAAAAAAAAAGTTTTCCAGTTAGTTGTATCAGAATGAGGGAAGAGCAGTGTTTGGTAAATTGGGAGTCTTCACTGGCAGGTGTGAGTCTGATCTGTAAACTAAGAGACTGTCTGGGAATCAGTGACTGAACTGCATCGCAGAGTGTGTCAGGGAATGAGAAGAAAGTCTACTTAAAGATTTTTCTCATATATTCTGCTTTGTTGAACATGAAACAGGATTATGAATGAGACACTACGTTGTTTTGCCAACTATAGTCTAGCTTGATGTAATATAAATGAATTCCCACTAAAAAGCTAAACTTTGGCTTGGAATCACTTGACTAATTGGCAACATTCGTACACAGAAGACAAGGGAGATGGAGTAGTAATGTTTATGTTGTTCTTAATATTGATGTTTATTTAATCACTTTTTTTCATTTAAGATATCAAAGTAAAATATTCCACTCAATACTTTCAAAGGTCTTGATATTACATAATTACTGGCTATATAAAATTTTTATCAATGGACAGCAAAGAGATAGGAAAAACTAGAATATTTTGTAGTTTTCCTAATATTTGTGATATTTTGCTCTCTTCTGAGATTTAAATCTATCTGTCCTGTTAACTACAGCTTTTTCACCAGCAGTCATAATTTAGGCTTAATAAGAATGCCACTATGCACTTTAGTGGGTGAGTCAGTATTTTTTTGCTTTTGCCCAATTTGAAAATGTTTTCTGGAATTATATTTTCCCAAAACACAGCATACACTTAATGATTCATTTCTCTGCTAAAATCAGTTATTTTATTTTGATTTGCCTGCAGCTGAAGAACCAACTGCATCATGTCCAGGTACAGTGCAACTGGTCCAACCCTGCATGCTTTACACAGGTCATGCCAAATTTGTCTGTGTAAAGCTACATAGATAGATCCTCCACATTAACGTCTGTTTTTAAACATTTCTTTTAACTCTACTTTATTAAGACAGCGCCCTCTACTGATTGAGCTACTCAAGCTCCTCCAAAGACACTGCTGTGAAAGAAGCTTGGAAATCACCCACACGTCTTTATATTGATCGCCATGTATGTGTGTGTGTGTGTGTGTGTGTGTGTGTGTGTGTGACTTCACAGATCCTAAAAAACCCTTCATTTATGTTGCCATGTGTTACAATTCATGTCTGAGGCAATATCTGTCAATATTCTA